>NC_090818.1:25636729-25938479 GCF_000390325.3 Nicotiana tomentosiformis
TCTTAACCTTCAAATCTCTATTCCACCTTACCACGCACATACCCGGGGGTGATCTCATGTCACCCTATTCTATATAGGCCTAACCACATAACATAACTGAAAATCATTAATTTAACATTATCCCGAAAACCTTGGAGTCAAATTTCTAATATCCAAAATTCTTTTCAAGACCCGAATTTCCCATCTACACACTGTATAAGCCTGAACAAGCTGTATCAAGCTATAGCCATAACCCCAGATATAATCACATTGCATACTAAACAACTCACATGTTCGCAGCACCATTCCCGATCACGGTAATTACTCCAAACCAACCAAGTACTAGTATAAAACCTCATATCAAGCCAAACCTCGTTCCAAAACCTTCGTACACTGCCAATGATGAAAGAAAAAATCAAAAACTCATAACCACTTATCAGATCAACTAGCCATGAAGCTCTATCGCCCCAACCAAAACCATAACCCTCTTGAATATACCATAATCAAGCCTGATAGTACCCATTCTAGGACCAATGACCTTAAATTATTAAACACAACTATCCCACAGACACGCCGCATCAATATAACTCCAGCCACCACTGCACAATCCGTGTACCCAAATATGGGAAATGTCTCAAGGAAGAGAATCGTATTGCAAGTTCAACAAGCACTACCACAACCGCAATGTTACAACCAACTCGTCAAATTTCGTGAAGCCGTAGGCGCATGTGCACAATTGTAGAGGAAGGAAATTAATGAATCATATAAAGTATCATAGAAATAAAATTCCCACACACGGCACAGACGACTCACGTGCTAATAACATGAATCGCCCGACATGGTTACAGGCCTCCAGTCCCAGCATATCATACAAGAGCAATTAAACAAGTACACTTGTATATGATAATAAAATAAGATTCCCATGCTCCTGGACTGGTATAAATAACACGCCATAGTGTAAGCATGTGCAAAGTCTATTATCATAATCATACTTCATCGGCAATTTAATGCAAAAATAGTAACTACCCCGCTTGTTCAAGAAAATTAGCCTATTTGTAACCTCAAATATAGCCCAGATAGTTTTCAACAAAGGTATGAACATGAGAAACGTTATAACTTTATGCTTAACAGTCAACTCTAGGCATATCATAGCCTAAGTATTCTTTCGAGTATGAATACATGCCCTGATGTTCGCACATTGGCTCAAACCTCACATATATAAACACTTATAGCGCGTAGCTATCACAAATAATTAACGCAACTAGTGCCTCCACTGAGTTTAAAGAAAATACTCAACTCAACCAGGCCGCAACCCGAAACAATATACTTCTGAGAACTCCCAGTCTCCAAATTCAACAAACACATGAATCACCGTAACTGATCTCAACTCCAGCACTAGAATGACTAACACATCTTCCATTCACGATCTTCCTATAAGGAATACTTTCATAATTCTTCCGTGCCACATAGCAATAATTTGAATATCAGTAGTCTATCAACCAGGTGAGTACTGCAATACCAATGAACATCCGTAAGTCAAAACATAATGCGCCTTTTGAAATGCTTACCTTTCTCAGGGATTACCGAGCAATTATAACATTAATCTAATTATCTGAAATTGGCCATTCTATCCAAAATTCATGATCTTCCTTTCAAGAATGGACTGCCACCTTGTACATGTAAATCTTAATCCCGTGCCACACACCACATCTATCATGTCATCATGTGACAAGCACGAGAATCTCATTATCAACCTTGGGTAACCAGCAAATTACATACCCGGTCATTCAGTAACCTTCATCTTGCTTCCTTCTAGGAGGAATTCATAATACACAACACGTTCCCTACATCGGTAGAATATATCCGGTTCAACCCATGGTAGAAACCATTAATAACACCTTGAAACCATTTGCACATAACCAAGCTATCAGAACTAAATCCATATAACTCCACCAAGCCACACAAGTTGCCAAATCCGAGAGTATTGCCACAAAACACCTGTAAAGCCTCACCTCATCATAAGAACTAAAAGAACCAAGCATACCATTACCATATTCATCCAGCATGTTACCCATTTGTCCTATTTCCTCCGAGTTTCTTCTGGATAATACTCAAGTTGCCATTTCTCCTTGTCAGAACACCACTACTTTACCTAAAGCTCACTACAAGACATCCTAACATAAAACTACACCGCCCTAAGGCCCATAAGCCATTGTATTCTTCTTAAGCACCTCCATAAATACCACAACTGTAACACTCACTCTGAAAATACCTTATGCAAATTTAAAATTGTTCCTCTTTTCTTTTTATACTGAAATGTAGAATCCATAGTCAAACAGAATTACCACACATCCCGATACCATCCAATGTAAGTAACCGATTCTAGTGATATACAAATTCGAAAAATTTTCAATTTTCACATATACATTTTGAATCCATTAAAACCCTCTTGAGAGTCATCCACTCTACTCAAATCTAATTTACTCCGTCCCAAATGGGCCGAAAGATATGTGCTCCTTTAGCACGATCAACACTCAAAGAAGTAACCCTGCCTTAACACGACCAATCGAATTCATACTTCGTGCGCTCTACATCCTTCAAATTAACAACTTAATCATTCCATAATTTTCATATTTTCATAAAGTTCAATGTAACCCGTATCCAGGAATTTACTTACCCGAGTCATCCTCGATCTCCACCTCTGTAAGTCATAACTAACCCACAAGTATGCCTCAAACCAAAACTAAAATTTAACATATATCTATGAAATTGAATTGTCAATAATAGACTCACCCACTTGGCTCAAAGCCATAGAACAAAACACTCGATAACTCATAATACCCATACTTTATTACTGTCATAATACTGCAGTTAGTTCAATGAAAATGTTTCTCAAGCTTATGCAACACCCACCATAAAATACCTCAATCATCCGCTAAGTTAGCATTTATTCTCGCGACAATCAAGTCAAATTTTCTCAACCCGATTCAAATTCAAATCTCAACACATACGCCCCGTTGATAGAAAAGAAACTCTCTATTCATATCATAAGGAACACACCTACATAGATTACTGTGCAGGAGATAACCCACCTGCTTAGTCTCAAATTGGAATTTTGTTATACCCTTTCGCAGCCACAATTACTATGAAATCACTTAATCTTTCTGAGTCCAAACTCATTAACCAGACACAAGAATTTAATTTGCCCCAAAATTTAACAACGTGAAAGATCTTTCAAAACATTCATACTCGAGTTTGTACGTCACATCAAAATGAAAATAAAGCACCCAATGGCCTTCCTTTACATTTCAAGGAAACACTTCTTCTCACATTCAAATCGTTTTAACACATCACGCAGTTACATCGTACTCAACACAAAGCCATTCCACCGCTCATCGAGCCACAAATTCCATTGTAGGGTCATTATCGGACATATGAGTCTCACTGTACAGGTTACAACTAAAGCTATCGAGCTCAAGCTACGGTCTAACCATGGCCTAAAGTCCTCCAAACTGGCCCATCACCAAAATACAGAATACTCACCTCGAACCTCGTTCATAGAATCACAAGCCGATGATGCATAACTGATACCGAGCGCTCATATGCGCATACGAATACGTGGAAGAAATTCAAAGAGTTATGTCCCAAGCTGAATCAATCCCGCTCGATAAAGAAAGAAAGATGGGAAGTATATATCCTAAATGCCCTATAGCCTCTTGAAGATAAGTATGGACGTTATCATACCGATCCACAAGACTCTACTAGACACTTGCTCATGACTTGTAGAACCTATGAACCTAGAGCTCTGATACCACCTTGTCACGATCCAAAATCCAACTAGTCGTGATGGAACCTAACCCAACCCGTTAGGTAAGCCAACTTTCAATTATCCAATTCCAATAACCATTATTAAAGCAATTTAAGTGAATAAAGGTCTAAATCTTATACATCCCCCAAGAACTAGTAGTACAAATCATGAGCTTTTAAGAATAGAGTATACAAAGCGGAAATAAAATAAATACATAGTCTGTTTGAATAGTACATAAACAGAGCTTTTATAAATCTAAGGCTACCATGAACAAGAGGCAGCTACAATAGGAACGCAGGTACATCTTCAAATCCCGCAACCATCATGCACAACAACAACAACAGTCAACATCTGCACGCAATGTGCAGAAGTGTAGTATCAGTACAACCGACCCCATGTACTGAGTAAGTAACAAACCTAGCCGTAGGTTGAAAGTAGTGACAAGCTTCTACCAAGGTCGGGTCCAAAACCACTAATCCACAACAGTTAATAACGACATAAAGCAAATAATACCAGAAGTAACTCAGAGATAAAATGCTCAGTCACATCATGATTTCAGCAATAATAGTTCTTCCTTTCAAGTACATCAGTGACAATCAAAATCTTTTCCCAAAGTCACCAAAAATGTGAATAAGTTTGAAAACAGAAATTTTTCCAAAATTCTTTAAATAATAAATAAAATATCTCATTTTCTTTCCAGATAACCAGTGTAAAACAAATGCATCGCTATGCCCATCTGTCAACATGTGTGAGAAATCATGAATAATATGATACCGTACATCATGAGGAAAATACATCTCTATGCATATATGTCATGTGTGCATGTCAATGCAATGTATCTCAGAGATTGTACTCATGTACTCACACTCTCAGAGTACTCAATCTCACTGTCTCACATTCTCTCTCACTATGCTCAGCACACTCAATCACTCAGCGCTATACAATACCTGCTGCGGCGTGCAGCCCGATCCTTGTTTATAGTCGACTGCGCTCACTGGGAGTGTGTACAGACTCATGAGGGGCTCCTACAGCCTAAGCGCTATAAGCACGGACAACTCACGTGCTATAATATCATATCTGGATCCGCATGGATAACTCACGTGCTATAATAATATCTGGATCCGCACGACCAACTCACGTGCTATAATAATATCCGGATCCGCACGGCCAACTCACGTGCTATAATAATATCTGGATCTGCACGGCCAACTCACGTGCTGCACGGACAACTTACGTGCAATAGTATAATGTATAGATCCGCACGGCCAACTCACGTGCAATAGTATAATATATATAAAGCTAACATGGCCTGCTGCGGCGTGCATCCCGATCCCAAAAAATATCTTCACAATCAAGCCCTCGGCCTCCCTCAGTCATCAATCTCTCCAGTCTCTCTTTCATGGGCTCACAATGTCATAAGAATAGCTCAAAATGATGCTATGATGTATCAATAAATAACAACAGAGACTGAGATATGTTATGCAATGAAATGAATATGACTGAGTATGAATTTTCAATTTAAAATAAATATTTTACAACAATATGACCTCTGTGGGTCCCAATAATACTGGAACATAGGCTCAACATGATTTTTAATATACTTTTCAGCTCAATTTCTTTAACTCATAAAACCGCATGGAAAATGCCAAGATCATTTAACTACAAAATTTTACAGAAATAATTATGTCACAATTTCTATAGTGCACGCCCACGCGCTCGTCACCTAGCATGTGCGTCACCTCCCAACAATTCACGAAATACATATATTCAGAGTTCATACCCTCAACTCCAAGATTAGAGGAGTTACTTACCTCCAACAAGCCAAATCCAATGTCAAGCAAGCTAAATAATGCTCCAAAAATTCCATTATGCTCATATCAACTTCCAAATGGTTCGAATCTAGTTACTATTAATTTGATTCAGCTCACAAAAATTATAAGAATTAATTTCATATCAAAATACTAATATTTTTCAAAAATTCGAAATTACGCCCCAAAAATACCCGTGGGGCCCATGTCTCGGAATCCGATAAAACTCACAAAATTCGAATCCCCATTCAACCACGAGTCCAACCATACCAAAATTACTCAAATCCGACCACAACTCGGCCTTCAAATCTTCAATTTAAACTAAGAGGGTTTTCAAATTTTTCCAACTTAATTCACCAATTAAATGATAAAAACAACCATGGATTCGGGTAATTTAACCAATATTGAGTTAAGAACACTTACCCCATTATTTCCCTTGAAAAACTCCCGAAAACCGCCTCTTCACGAGCTCAAATCCGTCAAAAACTGAAAATAGGACGAAGTCCCATTTTCAGAACTTAAACTCTCTGTCCAGACCTCGCTTCTTAGCGAACGCGCCAGGTCCCTCGCGTTCGCGAAGCACAATTCGACTGCCCACAAATTTAACCCTTTGCGAATGCGACCGTAGCTTCGCGAACATGAAGCTTTGCAAACCTTACCCTTCGCGAACGCGACCACAGCTTGGCGAACGCAAAGCTTTACCAGCTCAGGCCTTCGCGAATGCGACCGCCACCTTGCGAACGTGTAGAACAAGGACCCGGGGGTCCCCAATAACCTCACTCTTCTTCGTGAACGCGACACCTCTCACGCATTCGCGATGCACACACAGACCATACCTTCGCGTTATACCCTTCGCGGACGCGAAGAACAAATCCTCACACTCAGAAAACACTCTTCACGAACGCGAGGGCCCACTCGCAAACGCGAAAGAGATAATCAGAAAAAATGCAGTAGCAGATATCAACAATCTCACCAAGGCAAAAATGATCCGTTAACCATCCAAAACTCACCCGAGCCCCTCGGGACCTCAACCAAATATACCAACAAGTCCTAAAATATCATACGGACTTAGTCGAACCCTCAAATCACCTCAAACAAAGCTAAAACCATGAATTACACCCCAATTCAAGCCTAATGAACTTTGAAATTTCTAATTTCTACAAACGACTCCGGAACCTAACAAATCACGTCCGATTTACCTCACATTTTGTGCACAAGTCATAAATGACATAACTAAGCTATTCCAATTTCCAGAATCGGATTCCGACCTCGATATCAAAAAGTCAGCCCCCGGGTCAAACTTTCCAAAATTCAACGTTTGGCATTTCAAGCCTAATTCCACTACGGGCCTCCAAATAAATTTTCGGACACGCTTCTAAGTCCAAAATCACCATACGGAGCTATTGGAATCATCAGAATTAAATTTTGAGGTCGTTTATACATAAGTCAATATCCGGTCAACTATTTCAACTTAAGCTTCCAACATGAAAATTCATTCTTCCAAGCTAACTCCGAAATACCTTAAAATCAAAACTGACTATTCACTCAAGTCATAATACCTCGTAGGAAGTTATTCAAGACTTCAAATAGTTGAAAGGAATGTAAATGCTCAAAACGACTGGTCGGGTCGTTACATTAATATAGTATTAGTCTTGGGATACGCGCGTTGTGCGTGTACCCAACTTCAATAAGTAAACTTTTTTTATAAAAATGTCACGATCCCAAATTCCCTCCATAGGATGTTGTGATGGCACCTAGTCTCTAAGACTAGGTAAGCCTATCAATGCGGAATAATAATAAATATCTGAAATAAATAAACTACAATTCAAACAATTTCAACTCCCAAAACCCGGTAGAAATAAGTCACAAGCTTCTAAGAATTTATTCTCAATGTCTCTATATGTCAAGGTCTAAATAAAATATAAGGAAGCAACATAAAATGATAGAAGGGGACTCTGGAGTCTGCGGACGCTGGCAAATATACCTCGAAGTCTCCGTGCGCAAGTAACTCACTGACGTCTAGGCTGGTAAAATGTACCTGGATCTGCACAAAAAGATGTGCAGAAGCATAGTATGAGTACACCACAGCGGTACCCAGTAAGTGCCAAGCCTAACCTCGGTAGAGTAGTGACGAGGTCAGGTGAGGCCCTACTGGAATATAATAATGGCATGGTAAAATATTTATCAATGTAGTAAAATAAAATGACATTGGAAATGAATCAAATAGTATGTCACATCTAATGACATCAAATAATTACAAATAATATCTCGTGGAATCAAAACAGAATTTCCTTCAACTTTATGAAAATCACAACAATTAATCGAAAGCAACTATGGCCATAAATCAATATCAACAAGGGCATTCCCGAGGTACCGTCTCGTAGTCCCAAATCATAAATAAATTCACAATATCTCATTTCCTTATATCACCGCGGGAGCCTTCACAATTTATTTAAAGAAAATATTTTTCCCGAAATAGCATCCCGTGTTTTAGCTACCCTTATCACACCGCATGACTTCTAGTAGTCACCCCTACTAGCCACGCGTATCAAGCCACCCTTATCTCACCGCATGCGTTTCAACACCCAGACCTTATACTACCGCATGCGTATCAATATCACAATATATCACAATTTGCACCTCAAGTGCTCAAATAATTTAACTTGCCAAAATAATTCAACAATAATATTTTTCCACAATAAAGAGCTCACGGCTCATGCCAAAATAAATCATCAATAATAGTTTTCCACAATAAAGAGCTCACGGCTCATGTCAAAATAATTCATCAATAATATTTTTCCATAATAAAGAGCTCACGGCTCATGTCAAAATAATTCAACAATAATATTTTTTCACAATAAAGAGCTCACGGCTCATGCCAAAATAAATCATCAATAATAGTTTTTCACAATAAAGAGCTCACGGCTCATGTCAAAATAATTCATCAATAATATTTTTCCATAATAAAGAGCTCACGGTTCATGTCAAAATAATTCAACAATAATATTTTTCCACAATAAAGAGCTCACGGCTCCCTCACAATGAGTATAAAAATATTCAGGAGTAAATAATTTAGGAAAATAATATTTTAAAATCTTTACTACGTTGCTTCAATATCAAGTTTAAAAATGTCAAATACTTCATATTAATAATATTTAATTTTAAAAAAATCAACCTTCAAATAATGCACAGAATAAAAGAAATCAAGTTTCAACTAAACAGGTAAAACAAATTTGAAGTATATATCTCAGATCAATGATGAAGAATATAACAAGATAAAATAATTTAATAAATGCGCAACAGTGATCTACACAATTTAAAAATATAATCTTTCACAATTTAGTCCGTGTACACACTCGTCACCTCGTGCATACGATTTTCAACACATTTCAATAATCACATCAATACCAATCCTAGGAAAATTTTCCCCCACACAAGGTTAGACAAGTCACTTACCTCGACTTGCTCCAATTTAACCAAGTATTATGCTTTTTCCTCGATTTTCCGACTCCGATCGACTCGTATCTAGTCATAATTAATTCGATACAGTCAACAAAAATCATAGTAATCAATTTCATAAGAAAATATTACATTTTCATTAAAAATCCGAAATTAACTCAAAATTTGCCCGTGGGGCCCACATCTCGGAATCCGGCGAAACTTATAAAATCCGATAACCCATTCAATTACGAGTCCACCCATACCAATTTTACCAAAATCCGATAACAACTCGACCTCCAAATCTTAAATTTTCGTTTTTGGAAGATTTTGCAAAAATCTTGATTTTTCTTCCATAAATTCACGGATTCATGATGTAAATGAGTATGGAATCATGAAATATAATCAATATAGGATAAGGAACACTTACCCCAATGTTTTCCCGTGAAAATGACCCAAAAATCGCCCAAGAACCGTGCTCCAAAAATCCAAAACGAAATGAATGAAATGAGCATTTTTGGTCCTTAAGTTTCTGCCAATCCGTCACTAAAAGTCCATTTTTCGTCACTAAAAGTCTACCAGAAACAGCTCTACCAGTCTTACTTCAATTGATCATAACTTTATGTACAAATGTCCAAATGATAAATAGTTTAACTTTCTGGAAACTAGAATCCACCGACTACAACTTTCGTGTTTTGCAATTATTCTGATTCCTTATGTATTACGAGATATAAGCTTCCAAAGTCGGCTGCATGCATCAGAATTTCTGGCGAAACTGCTCTACCAGCCTTCATTCAATCCGTCATAACTTTCTGTACAAATGTCCAAATAATGCATAGTTTAACTTTCTGGAACCTATAATCATACGACTACAACTTTCATGTTTTGCACATTTTCTGATTCCTTATGAATTGTGAGATATAAGCTCCCAAAGTCAGCCTTGTGCAGCAGAAATTTCTGGCCATGCACAGTGCTGTAGCAAAAATCTGCAGTAGCAGTTTCAGTCAATCGAACATAACATTTTGTATAAATGTCCGAATGATAAATGGTTTATCATTCTGGAAACTAGAATCAAAGAGCTACAATTTTCATGTTTTGAAAATGTTCATATTCCTTATAGATTTCGAGATATAAGCTTCCAAAGTCAGCTCTGCGATTGCACCGGTTGCTGTCCAAAAACAGCTTCTGCAGCAGAAAAATTCCAGCAGCTCCTTTTTGTCCGAAATTCATTCCGTTAACCTTCCGAAATTCACCCGAGGCCCTCGGTACCTTAACCAAATATACCAACATATCCCAAAATACAATATGAACTTAGTTGAGGCTTCAAACCATGCCAAACAACGCCGAAATTACAAATCGCGCATCGAATCGAATTATGAGTTTTCAAATCTTCCAACTTCTATATTTTGCGTCGAAACATATCAAATCAATTCCGATTGACCTCAAATTTTGCACACAAGTCATAAATGACATAACTGAGTTATGAAAATTTTCAGAATCAGATTTCGACCCCGATATCAAAAAGTCAACCTCTCGGTCAAACTTCCCAAAAATTCAACTTTCGACATTTCAAGCCTAATTCTACTACGGACTTCCAAATAAAATTTCGATCACGCTCCTAAGTCCAAAATTACCATACGGAACTGTTGGAATCATCAAAATTCTATTCCGGGGTCGTTTGCACATAATTTGACATCCGGTCACTATTTGAACTTAAACTTTTAATTTTTCATCAAAATTCCATATCTCGGGCTAGGGACCTCGGAATTTGATTCCGGGCATACGCCTAAGTCCCAAATCACGATACAGACCTACCAAAATTGTCAAAACACTGATCCGGATCTGTTTGCTAAAAATATTGACCAAAGTCAACTCAGTTGAGTTTTAAAGCTCTAATTCACATTTTAATTCATTTTTCACCTGAAAACTTTCCGAAATTTTTTTTACGGACTGCACACTCAAGTCGAGTAATGGTAAATAGTGCTTAGATCACATAATTAATCATTAAATTTAAAGATGACATTTTGGGTCATCACAAAAAATCACATAAATAGTATATACAAATTATATCTGAATTACAAAATAAAAGTTTAAACTTTTAAAATTGATGAATATTAATCCAATATAGATAACTCAATAAATAAAGAGAAACTGTCTCATAGAATTCCTCAAATATCATCATTCTAGATATTCAACTTAAACTCATGGCCATTGGCTCTTTAATTTTATCATCTTAATTTCACAAATTATCATACTTCCTTTTTTATTTCACTAAGAACACATAGCAATTGAAGATTTAAGAGTTTTTAATTTTTTGTTTTTGTTTTTGAAAAGCTATGTTCAAGTTCATTTTTTTGTGTGTGGTAATTTTCAAGTTCATTCTAATAGACACAAACATCTTCAACTAACTAACAAATGACGGTCCATTTTTCTTTAATCAATAAATACTACTATATGAATTGTTTCTAACAGATTAAAAAAGAATACATTAATATAGCAAAAGTAGAATCCATCAGCTACATTTTGAACTATAAATTTTAGTTGATTTTAAAATTTTAAATATTAAGAGAATAATTAAAGAATAACTTTGTGTAGTATAAAATCTATTTTCAAAAGGATTTTTTATATAAATAGCCGGACGGATTCAATATTTACTTTTCCTATCTGGTAGACATATATTATACATTCGCTGGCTATTTTTAGTTAAGCGGTTGGATGACCGGCTATATAGGTTAAGTCTTCATTTTTTAAGTTGAAAAGCCTATCAACATTAAATTTAGTTAAATATCTTCTGTGACATACTTTTATCATAATTATTCAAAGATTTGTCAATAACATGAAAGAAATCATAATTGTGTTTGTTTGAAATTTGGGAGTAAAGGTTGGTCCTACAACTCATAGAAAATAAAATGAATAATTGATAATTTAGAGCCTATAAAATAACTAAAGAAAAATGACACTGTATAGCCGCTATAAAAATAATAGCCGAAAAATATATAAAATTTATATATATATATATATATATATATATATATATTTTATATGTTATATAACATATTTTATATGTTATATAACATATTTTATATGTTATAAATTATACAAGTTTTATATATTTTTTTGGCTACCAGATGTAAATAGTTTCTAGCCCGGACTAAAAGTTATGATACTCCAATAACTAATGTCGAACCATTATACCACAAATTAGATGATATAAAGAACTACAATTAGCAGCCAATGGATTAAAGAACTAAAAAGGCGAAAAAATTAATTTATGAGCCGCATTTAATAAAAACATCTAACAAAAGATTGATGATAACTTTAAACTTATCAAAGTAATGATAAAAATGCTATTTCACTACATAATAAGAAACTAATCATGTAAAAGAAACATAAATAACTTATAACATGCTTAATTTTAATTGAACTGAGAAGTCTTGTATGCCAAGAATTTCACATATAATACACTAATTTTTAACATACTTTAACATCACGTATTCTAAAAAGCTAGCTTCAAGGTTTCACTTTTAACATATTTTATGTCACACAATTATTCAAATAAATAAAGGATTTATATTAGTAAACCTTATTTTAAGTTATTAAATATTAAGAGTTTCTACATTGATCAAATAAGAATGCCTTAATGGCCATAATTTTAGTTGACTTCAAACTCCTAAACTTTAGGAAAATAATAAAATGACTATCTTATCTAGTTTGAAATCAAATTTTAAAGTGTAAAAAAAGCGAACAATATTTCTCTAAGGGTTTTTGTGCTTTTAATATAGTATATATATATATATAGTGATAGATATATGAAAGTAGAATATATATAAAGCAGTAAAAAAGAAGATCAAAATAGTGATTAGGTACATAAGGAGGTGTGCAGATACAAGATACGGGAAAAAGATCAAAGCAGTGATGTATTGCTTAGGGCACATGTACATTGTAAAGAATTTTACTTTGTTATTGAAGTTTTCGTTGTTCTATTTTAAGTTACATTATTATTTATATGGAATATACTAATTATTTTTTATGATGTATAATTATTCAATATATTTTCTTAAAAATAAATTTATTATATATATGAATATTTATCACATAGTAAAAATTATTTATATGTTAATTTGAAAAAATATTTATATGTCTATGTAATTGCACTTGTACAATCAAATATGATATATGTAATTACACTATAATTATATCATAACAAACAAATAGGTCATTGTAATTATTATACTGTGTAATTACTACCCTAATAAGTAATTACTCAGGCTTTCCAAATAGACCCTAAATGACAAATTATCACTTGCCTAAATAAAAGTGTTGTAGCACACTTCCTAGGAACATTTAGTGGGTAAATAGTCACTTTCAGTCACGGTAACTATTGACCCACGCTTCTTCTTCAAAATTTCTCCCCAATCCAACCCCTCCTAGCTGAATCAAAAGGGTACTCTAACTTTTCATCCACATATCCGTTTTTCTTGATTTTGCTCACTTCAAAATTGCTTCCTCTACCGAATTCATCATGAAAGTGACTATTGACCCACTAAAGGTGCTAAGTATTTGCCTGAGAGCACTTCCTAAAATATAATTTAACTTATTGGACGAAATGACAGATTATTTGCCTAAATAAAAGTGTTGTAGCTCAATAGTAAAGCTACTATCTGGTATTTTACAGTTACAAGGTTCAATTATCACTAACCTTCTCTTTTTGTTTCTCCGCGCCCCCTACTATTTGCAAAATAATTGATATAACATATGGTATACGGTCGAAATTGATTTCGGCTTTCGTACGATTGATCGAGATGGGATCATAATGGACCAAAGAAAGACTTCGTAAAAATCAAGATGGGTTCCTAAGATGGTACGGACGAACTTCAGATTTCAGGTATAGGTCAAACACCGAGTTCGAAGTCATTATCGAGCTCGGGTCCAAATCAAACTATGATGAAATGTTATAGAATTGAGCTAAAGGGGCAAAGGCCAACCGATACCGAGCCCGAGTCATTACCAGATCCCGAGTCGACATCGAGCTCAAGTCTGCATCGAGCTCTAAAAACAATACTAACCAGCACCGAGTCCGATCAAGCTCGAGTTCACAGACAAGAGCCGTTGCAACCGCACTAAGGGAGAAAATCTCGGCGGGAATTAGAGAAAAACTGATTCATAATGGGTTCCCCACTATGTATTTTTAATTATATCTAAAGTAGGATCCTCCACTATAAAGAGGATGGCTACATTTATGTAAAGACGAAGTTTTTGCATACTTTGTAACTGAGATATCACACATTCCATATTGAAGAATTATCCTTTCTAGCTTCATATCTTTCATCCTTACAGTCAAATATTAGATATTCTTACTTACCCATACGATTTGTGTTGAGTTATACCACATATCTTTAGAACTACGTATAAATTTAACTCTATCCGTTTTTCGGGTAAACAGTTTGGCACCCACCGTGGGGCTGAGGATAACAGTGGTTATTTGGTACGAATTTATAAAGCACCATCTTACACTTGTTGTTGAAAGTATCTTTGATTTCGAATTAGCAACAACGAACTCTCAATTAATGGCCTTACCTATCGACAACGAAGCTGGCTTTCAAGGAGAAAACAACAACGTGACAACCAGGGCCGAAAGGCCACTTGTCGATGACGTTGGGGCCCGAGTCGAAGTACCATTAGACGTTAATTCGCATGTGGCTATTGAGAAAAACCAACGTTCTGAGCCTGAAAATAGCATTCATGGTGGTACTCGATCTGCATCTCGAGACACCCATAACATTGAGGAAAACGGAATCTGTTTGCGTATGATTTTTGAAATGTTGCAAGCTCAACATGTAGCGATAGCTCAGTTACAGAGTCAAACACAGGTACCGAGCAGACAGGAGCCTAGTCCACCCCGAGAGATCACCCGCAGGACAGAGCCAACTGTAGCAAGGTCAAATGAGCAAGAATCGGGGACTAATCCCGAAGTTGTTAAGATGTTCGAAGAACTGACAAAACGGATCGAAGAAAACAACAAAAAAGTGGAAACGTAAAACTCCAGGGTTGATCAGATCCCAGGGGAACCCCCGGTATTGAAAGGCTTAGATTCCAAAAAAATCGTACATAAGCCTTCCCCCCCGAGCGCGGCCCCTAAACCAATCCCAAAGAAGTTTCACATGCCTGAAATTCCTAAGTATAATGGGACGACCGACCCCAACGAATATGTCACCTCTTACACATGTGCCAATTAAGGAAACGATCTAGAAAATGGTGAGATCAAATCTGTATTATTGAAAATTTTTGGTGAAACCCTGTCAAAGGGGGCAATGATATGGTATCATAATTTACCATCTAACTCTATTGATTCTTTTGCTATGCTTGCAGATTATTTCGTAAAAGCACATGCCGGGGCCATAAGGGTCGAGACCCGGAAGTCAGACCTATTCAAGTTAGGACAAAAGGATAACGAGATGGTAAGAGAATTTGTATCTCGTTTCCAAATAGAACGAATGGATATACCACCAATCACAGACGATTGGGCCGTTCAAGATTTCACTCAAGTTCTGAACGAATGGAGCTCGATGGCTTCACGACGGCTGAAACATAACCTGATCGAATACCTAGCTATTACTTGGGCCGATGTGCACAATCGGTATCAATCTAAAATAAGGGTCGAAGACGACCAATTGGGTTCCGGGTCCGGTTTTAAAGGGGATACCGATCGAGTACCAAGGTCAAGCAAGGATCGATACCGGCCTTACAACAGAGATCGTCGAGGTAGCAAACTTTTACGTAACCCCGTATGAGGCGAAAAGAGAAATGATCGGAGCCAAGGATCTCAGGGACTGATGAACAGAAATGGGTTCAATAGGCATACCGGACCTAAGGAAGCACCACGGCTATCAGAGTATAACTTCAGCATCAATGCATCTGCCATCATGTCGGCTATCGGACGTATCAAGGACACTAAATGGCCCCGACCCATGCAGAACGATCCTGCCCAGAGGAACCCCAATCAAATGTGTGAATATATGGCATCCGTGGGCATATAACGGAAGATTGCATGCAACTAAGAGAGGAGGTAGCCCGGTTATTCAATAAAGGTCACCTTTGAGAATTTCTAAGCGATAGAGCCAAAACCTATTTCAAAAATAGGGATTTCGGTAAACAAAACGAACAGGAAGAACCACAGTACGTCATCCACATGATCATCGGTGGCGTCGATACTCCTCCGAGGCCGGTACTTAAACATACTAAGACATCGGTTATGAGAGAAAAACGATCTCGAACTTGGGATTACGCACCCATAGGAACCTTGTCCTTTAATGATGAAGATGCAGAAGAAGTCATGCAACCTCACAACGATGCACTGGTAATATCTGCACTCATGAATAAAACTAAAGTTAAGCGTGTGCTAATTGATCTAGGTAGCTCGGCCAACATTATTAGATCGAAGGTTGCAGAACAGCTCGGTCTACAGGACCAGATCATACCCGCAACACTAGTTCTAAACGGATTCAATATGGCATGTGAAACTACCAAAGGCGAAATAATCCTGCTAATAAACGTGGCCGGGACTATCCAGGAAACAAATTTCCACGTAATAAAAGGCGATATGAGATACAACGCCCTTTTTGGAAGGCCGTGGATCCACAATATGAGAGCTTTACCTTCGACCTTCCACCGGGTTCTTAAATTCTCAACATCGGAGGGAATCAAAATGGTACACGGGGAACAACCGGTCGCAAGGGAAATGTTTGCCGTCGAAGAAGCAATTGTGATGCCCTCGCCTTCATTGACAAAGGGTTCGGGCTCGAAGGGGGAACGAGATGCCAAATAGCAGTCACAGACATCAACTTTAACTCAACCAGAAAATTAGAAGATCGATGAAGATGATGATCAAAGGATCCCTCGATCCTTCGTGGTTCCCGATGATTCCGATGCTATCCAATCAACGATTGAGGAATTGGAGAAAGTCATACTAATCGAACACTGGCCCGAATGAAAGGTAACATAGATTGGTTTGCTTGGTCCCATTTAGATATAACAGGGATCCCACCAGATATAACGATGCATCGGCTAAGCTTGGACCCTAGGTTCAGACTGGTGAAGCAAAAGAGAAGATCCCAGTCCGAGGTAAAGCACGCATTCATAAAGGACGGGGTAACTAAACTTCTCAAAATAGGGTCCATTCGGGAGGTGAAATATACTGAATGGTTAGCCAATGTTATTGTAGTGCCTAAAAAAGGGAACAAACTTAGAATGTGTGTAGATTATAAGGATTTGAACAAAGCATGCCCCAAAGATTCTTTTCCGCTGCCCAACATCGATCGCATGATCGATGCCACGGCCGGCCACGAGGTCCTTACTTTTCTCGATGCCTATTCCGGGTATAATCAAATCCTAATAAACCCGAAAGACCAAGAAAAGACTTCATTTGTCACCAAGTATGGAATATATTGTTATAATGTAATGCCCTTTGGGCTAAAAAATGCAGGAGTTACTTACCAATGCCTAGTAAATAAAATGTTCGAGGAACAAATAGGTAAATCAATGGAAGTGTATATTGATGACATGCTAGTTAAGTCCCTGCGCGCAGAGGACCATTTGGCTCATTTGCAGGAAACATTTGAAATTTTGAGGAAATACAACATGAAGCTCAACCCCGAGAAATTTGCTTTCGGGGTCGGTTCAGGCATGTTCCTCGGCTTCATGGTATCAAATCGGGGGATCGAGATCAACCCCGATAAAATCAAGTCCATCGAAGACATCGCCATCGTGGACAATGTAAAATCTGTGCAGAGGCTAACGGGACGGATTGCTGCCTTAGGCCGATTCATTTCAAGGTCGTCAGATCGAAGTCACAGATTGTTTTCTCTACTCAAAATGAAGAGCGATTTTGCTTGGACCCCGGAATGCCAATAGGCATTAGAAGAATTGAAGCGATATCTATCGATCCCGCCACTGCTTCATACTCCAAAAATAGACGATAAACTTTACTTATACTTGGCGGTATCGAAAATCGTGGTAAGTGGCGTCCTAGTTCGAGAAGAGCAAGGTACGCAATTTCCTGTTTATTATGTAAGTCAGACCTTAGGAGAAGTAGAAACTAGATATGCTCACTTAGAAAAATTTGCAGTTGCACTGATAAGCGCCTCTAGGAAGTTAAGACCATACTTTCAATGTCACCCCGTATGCGTTTTTACTACTTACCCACTTCGTAATATTTTGCACAAACCCGGACTATGGGTCCGATTGGCCAAATGGGACATCAAACTCAGTGGGTACGATATCGAATATCAACCTCGTATGACCGTCAAGTCTCAAATTTTAGCGGACTTCATGGCTGATTTCACGCCAACCCTCGTACCTGAAGTCGAAAAAGAACTCTTGTTGAAATCAGGTACGTCATCGGGGGTATGGACCCTTTTCATAGATGGGGCTTTGAACCTAAAAGGTTCCGGGCTAGGCATCATTTTAAAGCCGCCAACGGGTAGCACTATTAGATAATCTATCAAAACTACTAGGTTGACTAATAACGAGGCCGAGTATGAGGCCATGATTGC
The DNA here is from genome assembly GCF_000390325.3 of Nicotiana tomentosiformis. Classification (NCBI taxonomy): domain Eukaryota; kingdom Viridiplantae; phylum Streptophyta; class Magnoliopsida; order Solanales; family Solanaceae; genus Nicotiana; species Nicotiana tomentosiformis. Next base: position 25,655,314 of record NC_090818.1, read on the forward strand.
AGGACTCGAGTTAGCTCAAAGCCTGGGAGTTGTGGTCGTTGAAGCCAAATGTGACTCTTTACTGGTGGTAAACCAGGTAAACAAAACCTTCGAAGTTCGATAGGATAGAATGCAAAGGTATTTGGACAAACTACAGGTAACTTTGCACCGTTTCAAAGAATGAACTTTACAGCATATACCTCAAGAACAAAATAGTGAGACCGTTGCACTTGCAAATTTGGGATCATCGGTCGAGGAAGATGAGATCAGCTCAGGGACTGTCATTCAACTCTCAAGGTTCGTGATTGATGATGGTCATGCCGAGATAAATTCTACAAGCTTAACCCGGGATTGGAGGAATAACTATATTGAATACTTGAAGATCGGGAAACTCCCATCGGACCCTAAATATTCGAGGGCCAAATGAACCAAAGCTGCTAGATTCATGTTGAATGCAGATGGAATATTGTACTGAAGGACATCTGATGGACCATTGGCAGTATACTTAGGCCCAGGAGACACCGACTACATCCTACGTGATATTCACGATGGTACTTGTGGAAATCATTCCGGTGCCGATTTATTAGTTCGAAAAATAATCAGAGCAGGATATTATTGGATCAATATAGACAAAGATGCAAAGGAGTTTGTTCGAAAATGTGACAAATGTCAAAAGTTTGCACCGATGATCCATCAGCCCGGAGAACGACTTCACTCAGTTCTATCTCCATGGCCATTCATGAAATGGGGGATGGACATCGTCGGCCCTTTGGCATCGGTCCCAGGTAAAGCTAAGTTCATTTTATTTATAACTGATTATTTCTCTAAATGGGTTGAATCACAGGCAGTCGAGAAAGTAAGAGAGAAAGAGGTTATAGACTTCATCTGGGATCATATCGTATGTCGATTTGGGATACCAGCCGAAATAGTGAGTGACAATGGGAAACAATTTATCGGCAATAAAGTGACAAAATTTCTCGAAGACCATAAAATAAAAAGGATATTCTCAACACCGTATCACCCCAGTAGGAACGGACATGCCGAATCGACAAACAAGACTATCATCCAAAACCTGAAGAAAAGGTTGAACGAAGCTAAAGGGAAATGGAGAGAAATTCTGCCCGAAGTCCTGTGGGCATATAGAACAACATCGAAGTCCAGTACGGGGGCAACTCCATTTTCCTTAGTGTACAGTTCCGAAGCATTAGTACCAGTCGGAGAACCCAGCGCAAGGTTTTGACGTACATCGGAGGAATCAAACCACGAGGCTATGAGTGCTAGCCTCGAATTATTAATAAAAAACGAGAGGTGGCACTTGTTCGAATGGTTGCGCAAAAGCAACGAATCGAAAGGTACTACAATAGAAGAACCAACTTCCGCCACTTTAGGATCGGGAACTTAGTCCTGATGAAGGTCACCGCCAACACTCGAGATCCTAATGAAGGGAAGCTTGGTCCGAATTGGGAAGGACCCTATAATGTCCTCGATATAGTCGGAAAAGGGTCTTATAAACTCGGAACGATGAATGGTGAATCATTACCAAACAACTGGAACATATCACTTCTCAAACGATATTATTGTTAAGTTATGATTTTCCCCATTCTTTCGTCTTATGTATATTCGATGCTAACTCATTGCAGGAGTTCAACCAAAGGCATCAAGCCCTCAGGTTTTAAAGTACGTGTTGCACTCTTTTTCCCTTAGACCGGTTTTTATCCCAACCAGGTTTTTCCGGCAAGGTTTTTAACGAGACAACAACAATGTGCTACCTGAGGACAATTCAATAGTATCCAAGGATTCTATACAATCAACCTAGAATATTGGGGGCTTTACCATCGAATAAATCGAGTTCGATACAAGAAAGAGTTTGATACAAGAAAGTTATTTCGTACCAAAGTCATGCCAAACATGGTCTCGATAGGGAAAAGTGTAAGGGACAAATGGTCAAAATGAACCATGCCCGCATAGTTCTGCTCGAGCCCTGGCACAAAATACGAACACATGTATAATGACCTCTTTAATGAAAACTCATATTTTGAAACTTTCGTTCTGCTTCATGATTCAAATAGGCTTAAGGGCCAACCACTTCTGAAGGAGTTTTGAAAAACTTACATCATTAAGACTACGAGCAATATTACTTAGAGTTCGAATCACTCACTCGACTACTAAGCCTACGGGCTATATTAGTTCTAGTTCGAATCACTCACTCGACTTGTAGTTCGAATCACTCACTCGACTATTAAGCCTATGGGCTGCCCTTACATCGAGTTCGAATCACTCACTCGACTATTAAGCCTACGGGCTATATTACTTCGAGTTCGAATCACTCACTCGACTATTAAGCCTACATGCTACCCTTACTTCGAGTTCGAATCACTCACTCGACTACTAAGACTATGGGCTATATTACTTCGAGTTAGAATCACTCACTCGACGATTAAGCCTACGGGCTACCCTTACTTCGAGTTCGAATCACTCACCCGACTACTAAGTCTACGGGCTATATTACTTCGAGTTCGAATCACTCACTCGACTACTAAGCCTACGAGCTATATTACTTCGAGTTCGAATCACTCACTAGACTATTAAGCCTACGGGCTATATTACTTGGAGTTCGAATCACTCACTCGACTATTAAGCCTACGGGCTACCCTTACTTTGAGTTTGAATCACTCACTCAACTACTAAGCCTACGAGCTATATTACTTGGAGTTCGAATCACTCACTCGACTATTAAGCCTACGGGATATATTACTTCGAGTTCAAATCACTCACTCGACTAATAAGAATACGAGCTACCCTTACTTCGAGTTCGAATCACTCACTCGACTACTAAGCCTACGGGCCATATTACTTCGAGTTTGAATCACTCACTCGACTACTAAGCCTAAAGGCTATATCACTTCGAGTTCGAATCACTCACTCGACTATTAAGCCTATGGGCTATATTACTTCGAGTTCGAATCACTCACTCGACTACTAAGCCTACGGGCTAGCCTTACTTCGAGCTCTACTCAATCACTAAACTACTAAGCCTACAGGCTATATTACTTCGAGTTCGAAACACTTACTCGACTACTAAGCCTACAGGCTATATTACTTCGAGTTCGAATCCCTCACTTGACTATTAAGTCTATGGGCTATATTACTTTGAGTTCGAATAACTCACTCGACTATTAAGCCTACAGGCAATCCTTATTTCGAGTTCGAATCACTTACTCGACTACTAAGCCTACGGGCTATATTACTTCGAGTTCGAATCCCTCACTCGACTATTAATACTATGGGCTATATTACTTCGAGTTCGAATCACTCACTCGACTATTAAGCCTACGGGCTATCCTTACTTCGAGTTCGAATCACTCACTTAGAATATTAAGCCTACATGCTATATTACTTCGAGTTTGAATCACTCACTCTACTATCAAGCCTACGGGCTACCCTTACTTCGAGCTTGATCACTCACTAGACTACTAATCATACGGGCTATATTACTTCGAGTTCGAATCACTCACTCGACTACTAAGCCTACAAGCTATATTACTTTGAGTTCGAATCACTCACTCGACAACTAAGCATACAGGCTATATCACTTCGAGTTCGAATGACTCAGTCGACTATTAAACTTACGGGCTATATTACTTCGCGTTCAAATCACTCACTCGACTATTAAGCCTACGGGCTACCCTTACTTCGAGCTCGAATCACTCACTAGACTACTAAGCCTACGGTCTATATTACTTCGAGTTCGAATCACTCAATCGACTACTAAGTCTACGGGTTATATTACTTCGAGTTCGAATCACTCACTGAACAATTAAGCCTACGGGCTATATTACTTCGAGTTCGAAACACTCACTCGACTATTAAGCCTACGGGCTACCCTTACTTCGAGTTTGAATCACTCACTCGACTACTAAGCCTACGGGCTATATTACATCGAGTTCGAATCACTCACTCGACTACTGAGCTTACGGGCTATATTAATTCGAGTTCGAATCACTCACTCGACTATTAAACATACGAGCTATATTACTTCATGTTCGAATCACACACTCGACTATTAAGCCTAAGGGCAACCCTTACTTCGAGTTTGAATCACTCACTCGACTACTAAGCCTACGGGCTATATCACTTGGAGTTCGAATCACTTACTCGACTTCTAAGACTACGAGCTATATTACTACGAGTTCGAATCACTCACTCGACTATTAAGCCTACGGGCTACCCTTACTTCGATTTCGAATCACTCACTTGAATACTAAGCCTACGAGCTATATTACTTCGAGTTCGAATCAATCACTCGACTAATAAGCCTACGGGCTATTTTACTTCTAGTTTGAATCACTCACTCGACTATTAAGCATACGGGCTATATTACTTCGAGTTTGAATAACTCACTCGACTATTAAGCCTACATGCTACCCTTACTTCGAGTTTGAATCACTCACTTGACTACAAAACCTACGGGCTATATTACTTGGAGTTCGAATCACTCACTCGACTACTATGCCTACGGGATATATTACTTCGAGTTCGAATCACTCACTTGACTATTAAGCCTACTGGCTACCCTTACTTCGAGTTCAAATCACTCACTCGACTACTAAGCCTACGGGCTATATTACTTCGAGTTCGAATCACTCACTCGACTACTAAGCCTACAGGCTATATTACTTCGAGTTCAAATCACTCACTCGACTATTAAGCTTACGGGCTATATTACTTCGAGTTCGAATCACTCACTCGACTATTAAGCCTACGGGCTATATTACTTCGAGTTTGAATCACTCACTCGACTACTAAGCCTACATGATATATTACTTCGAGTTTGAATCACTTACTCGACTACTAAGCCTACAAGCTATATTATTTCGATTTCCAATAAATCACTCGACTATTAAGCGTACGAGCTACCCTTACTTCGAGTTCGAATCACTCACTCGACTACTATTCCTACGGGCTATATTACTTCGAGTTCGAATTACTCACTCAACTACTAAGCCTACAGGCTATATTACTTCGAGTTCGAATCACTCACTTGACTATTAAGACTATGGGCTATATAACTTCGATTTGGAATCACTCACTAGACTATTAAGCCTACGTGCCATATTAATTCGAGTTAGAATCTCTCACTCGACTACTAAGCCTTCGGGCAATATTACTTCGAGTTCTAATCACTCACTCGACTACTAAGCCTACGAGCTACATTACTTCGAGTTCGAATCACTCAATCAACTATTAAGACTACGGGTTATATTACTTCGAGTTCGAAACACTCACTCGACTATTAAGCCTACGGGCTACCCTTACTTCTAGTACGAATCACCACTCAACTACTAAGCCTACGGGCTATATTACTTCGAGTTCGAATCACTCACTCGACTACTAAGCTTACGGGCTATATTACTTCGAGTTCGAATCACTCACTTGACTATTAAGCATACGAGCTATATTACTTCGTGTTCGAATCACTCACTTGACAATTAAGCCTACGGGCTACCCTTACTTCGAGTTTGAATAACTCACACGACTACTAAGCCTACGGGCTATATTACTTGTAGTTCGAATCACTCACTCGACTACTAAGCCTATGGGCTATATTACTTCTAGTTCGAATCACTCACTCGACTATTAAGCCTATGGGCTACCCTTACTTTGAGTTCGAATCACTCACTCGACTACTAAGCCTACGGGCTATATTACTTCGAGTGCGAATCACTTACTTGTCTACTAAGCCTATGAGCTATATTACTTCGAGTTCGAATCACTCATTCGACTATTAAGCATACGGGCTATATTACTTCGAGTTCGAATCACTCACTCGACTATTAAGCCAACAGGCTACCCTTAATTCGAGTTTGAATCACTCACTCGACTACAAAGCCTACGGGCTATATTACTTAGAGTTCGAATCACTCACTTGACTACTAAGCCTATGGGTTATATTACTTCGAGTTCGAATCACTTACTCGACTATTAAGCCTACGGGCTACCCTTACTTTGAGTTCGAATCACTCACTCGACTACTAAGCCTACAAGATATATTACTTCGAGTTCGAATCACTGACTCGACTATTAATCCTATAGGCTATATTACGTCGAGTTCGAATGACTCACTCGACTATTAAACTTACGGGCTATTTTACTTCGCGTTCGAATCACTCACTCAACTATTAAGCCTACGGGCTACCCTTACTTCGAGCTCGAATCACTCACTATACTACTAAGCCTACGGTTCGAGTTCGAATCAATCACTCGACTACTAAGCCTACGGGCTATATTACTTCGAGTTCGAATCACACACTCAACTATTAAGCCTACAGACTATATCACTTCGAGTTCGAAACACTCACTCGACTATTAAGCCTACGGGCTACCCTTACTTCGAGTTCGAATCACTCACTCGACTACTAAGCCTACAGGCTATATTACTTCGAGTTCGAATCACTCACTCGACTACTAAGCCTACGGGCTATATTGCTTCGAGTTCGAATCACTCACTCGACTATTAAGCACACAGGCTATATTACTTCATGTTCGAATAACTCACTCGACTATTAAGCCTACGGGCAACCCTTACTTCGAGTATGAATCACTTACTCGACTACTAATCCTACGGACTATGTTACATGGAGTTCGAATCACTCACTCGACGACTAAGTCTATGGGCTATATTACTTCGAGTTCGAATCACTCACTCGACTATTAAGCCTACGGGCTACCCTTACTTCGAGTTCGAATCACTCACTCGACTACTAAGCCTACAAGCTATATTACTTCGAGTTCCAATCACTTACTTGACTATTAAGCATACGGGCTATATTACTTCGAGTTCGAATCACTCACTCGACTATTAAGCCTACAGGCTACCCTTACTTCGAGTTCGAATCACTCACTCGAATATTAAGCCTACGGGCTACCCTTACTTCGAGCTCTAATCACTCACTAGACTACTAAGCCTACAGGCTATATTACTTCGAGTTCGAAACACTCACTCGACTACTAAGCCTACGGGTTATATTACTTCGAGTTCGAATCCCTCACTTGACTATTAAGCCTATGGTCTATATTACTTCGAGTTCGAATAACTCACTCGACTATTAAGCCTATAGGCAATCCTTACTTCGAGTTCGAATCACTCACTCGACTACTAAGCCTACGGGGTATATTACTTCGAGTTCGAATCCCTCACTCGACTATTAAGCCTATGGGCTATATTACTTCGAGTTTGAATCACTCACTCGACTATTAAGCTTACGGGCTACCCTTACTTCGATTTCGAATCACTCACTCGAATATTAAGCCTACATGCTACATTACTTTGAGTTCGAATCACTCACTCTACTATTAAGCCTACGGGCTACCCTTACTTCGAGCTTGATCACTCACTAGACTACTAAGCCTACGGGCTATATTACTTCGAGTTCGAATCACTCACTCGACTACTAAGCCTTCAAGATATATTACTTCGAGTTCGAATCACTCACTCGACTACTAAGCCTACAGGCTATATTACTTCGAGTTGGAATCACTTACTCGACTACTAAGTCTACGGGTTATATTACTTCGAGTTCGAATCACTCACTGAACAATTAAGCCTACGTGCTATATTACTTCGAGTTCGAAACACTCACTCGACTATTAAGCCTACAGGCTACCCTTACTTCGAGTTCGAATCACTCACCCGACTACTAATCCTACGGGCTATATTACTTCGAGTTCGAATCACTCACTCGACTACTGAGCTTATGGGCTATATTACTTTGAGTTCGAATCACTCACTCGACTATTAAACATACGGGCTATATTACTTCGTGTTCGAATCACTCACTCGACAATTAAGCCTACGGGCAACCCTTACTTCGAGTTCGAATCACTCACTCGACTACTAAGCCTACTGGCTATATTACTTGGAGTTCGAATCACTCACTCGACTACTAAGCCTACGGTCTATATTACTTCGAGTTTGAATCACTCACTCGACTATTAAGCCTATAGGCTACCCTTACTTCGAGTTCGAATCACTCACTCTACTACTAAGCCTACGGGCTATATTACTTCGAGTTCGAATCACTCACTCGACTACAAAGCCTATGGGCTATATTACTTTTAGTTCGAATCACTCACTCGACTATTAAGCATACGAGCTATATTACTTCGAGTTTGAATCACTCACTCGACTATTAAGCCTACAGGCTACCCTTACTTCGAGTTTGAATCACTCAATTGACTACAAAGCCTATGGGATATATTACTTGGAGTTCGAATCACTCACTCGACTACTATGCCTACGGGCTATATTACTTCGAGTTCGAATCACTCACTCGATTATTAAGCACACAGGCTACCCTTACTTCGAGTTCGAATCACTCACTCGACTACTACGCCTACGGGCTATATTACTTCTAGTTCGAATCACTCACTCGACTACTAAGCCTACAGGCTATATTACTTCGAGTTCAAATCACTCACTCGACTATTAAGCTTACGGGCTATATTACTTCGAGTTTGAATCACTCACTCGACTATTAAGCCTACGGGCTATATTACTTCGAGTTCGAATCACTCACTCGACTACTAAGCCTACATGCTATATTACTTCGAGATCGAATCATTTACTCGACTACTAAGCCTACAAGCTATATTACTTCGATTTCCAATAACTCACTCGACTATTAAGCCTTCGAGCTACCCTTACTTCGAGTTGGAATCACTCACTCGACTACTATTCCTACGGGCTATATTACTTCGAGTTCGAATTACTCACTCGACTACTAAGCCTACAGGCTATATTACTTCGAGCTTGAATAACTAACTTGACTATTAAGACTACGGGCTTTATTACTTCGATTTCGAATCACTCACTAGACTATTAAGCCTACGGGCCATATTAATTCGAGTTCGAATCTCTCACTCGACTACTAAGCCTACGAGCTATATTACTTCGAGTTCGAATCACTCACTCGACTACTAAGCCTACGAGCTATATTACTTCGAGTTTGAATCTCTCACTCAACTATTAAGCCTACGGGCTATATTACTTCAAGTTCGAAACACTCACTCGACTATTAAGCCTACGGACTACCCTTACTTCGAGTACGAATCACTCACTCGACTACTAAGCCTACGGGCTATATTACTTCGAGTTCGAATCACTCACTCGACTACTAAGCTTACGGGCTATATTACTTCGAGTCCGAATCACTCACTTGACTATTAAGCATACGGGCTATATTACTTCGTGTTCGAATCACTCACTCGACAATTAAGCCTACGGGCTACCCTTACTTCGAGTTTGAATCACTCACTCGACTACTAAGCCTACGGGCTGTATTACTTGGAGTTCGAATCACTCACTTGACAACTAAGCCTACGGGCAATATTACTTCGAGTTCGAATCACTCACTCGACTATTAAGCCTACGGGCTACCCTTACTTTGAGTTCGAATCACTCACTCGACTACTAAGCCTACGAGCTATATTACTTCGAGTTCAGATCACTCACTTGACTACTAAGCCTACGAGCTATATTACTTCGAGTTCGAATCACTCACTCGACTAATAAGCATACGGGCTATATTACTTCGAGTTCGAATTACTCACTCGACTATTAAGCCTACAGGCTACCCTTACTTCGAGTTTGAATCACTCACTCGACTACAAAGCCTACGGGCTATATTACTTGGAGTTCGAATCACTCACTCGACTACTAAGACTACGGGCTATATTACTTCGAGTTCGAATCACTCGCTCGACTATTAAGCCTACGGGCAACCCTTACTTCGAGAATGAATCACTTACTTGACTACTAAGCCTATCGGCTATATTACTTCGAGATCGAATCATTTACTCGACTACTAAGACTACAAGCTATATTACTTCGATTTCCAATCACTCACTCGACTATTAAGCCTTCGAGCTACCCTTACTTCGAGTTCGAATCACTCACTCGACTACTATTCCTACGGGCTATATTACTTCGAGTTCGAATTACTCGCTCGACTACTAAGCCTACCAGCTATATTACTTCGAGTTCGAATCACTCATTTTACTATTAAGACTACGGGAAATATTACTTCGATTTCGAATCACTCACTAGACTATTAAGCCTACGGGCCATATTAATTCAAGTACGAATCACTCACTCGACTACTAAGCCTGCGGGCTATATTACTTCGAGTTCAGATCACTCACTTGACTACTAAGCCCTCAAGCTATATTACTTCGAGTTCGAATCACTCACTCGACTATTAAGCATAAGGGCTATATTACTTCGAGTTCGAATCACTCACTCGACTATTAAGCCTACAGGCTACCCTTACGTCGAGTTTGAATCACTCACTAGACTACAAAGCCTACGGGCTATATTACTTGGAGTTCGAATCACTCACTCGACTACTAAGCCTTCGGGCTATATTACTTTGGGTTCGAATCACTCACTCGACTATTAAGCCTACGGGCTACCCTTACTTTGAGTTCGAATCACTCACTCGACTACTAAGCCTACAAGATATATTACTTCGAGTTCAAATCACTCACTCGACTATTAAGCTTACGGGCTATATTACTTCGAGTTCGAATCACTCACTCGACTATTAAGCCTACGGGCTATATTACTTCGAGTTTGAATCACTCACTCGACTACTAAGCCTACATGCTATATTAATTCGAGTTCGAATCATTTACTCGACTACTAAGCCTACAAGCTATATTACTTCGATTTCCAATCACTCACTCGACTATTAAGCCTTCGAGCTACCCTTACTTCGAGTTCGAATCACTCACTCGACTACTATTCCTACGGGCTATATTACTTCGAGTTCGAATTACTCGCTCGACTACTAAGCCTACCAGCTATATTACTTCGCATTCGAATCACTCATTTGACTATTAAGACTACGGGGAATATTACTTCGATTTCGAATCACTCACTAGACTATTAAGCCTACGGGCCATATTAATTCAAGTTCGAATCACTCACTTGACTACTAAGCCTACGGGCTATATTACTTCGTGTTCGAATCACTCACTCGACTACTAAGCTTACGGGCTATATTAGTTCGAGTCTGAATCACTCACTTGACTATTAAACATACGGGCTATATTACTTCGTGTTTGAATCACTCACTCGACAATTAAGCCTACGGGCTACCCTTACTTCGAGTTTGAATCACTCACTCGACTACTAAGCCTACGGGCTGTATTACTTGGAGTTCGAATCACTCACTCGACTACTAAGCCTACGGGCTATATTACTTCGAGTTCGAATCACTCACTCGACTATTAAGCCTACGGGCTACCCTTACTTTGAGTTCGAATCACTCACTCGACTACTAATCTTACGAGCTATATTACTTCGAGTTCAGATCACTCACTTGACTACTAAGCCTACGAGCTATATTACTTCGAGTTCGAATCACTCACTCGACTAATAAGCATACGGGCTATATTACTTCGAGTTCGAATCACTCACTCGACTATTAAGCCTACAGGCTACCCTTACTTCGAGTTTGAATCACTCACTCGACTACAAAGCCAACGGGCTATATTACTTGGAGTTCGAATCACTCACTCGACTACTAAGACTATGGGCTATATTACTTCGAGTTCGAATCACTCGCTCGACTATTAAGCCTACGGGCAACCCTTACTTCGAGAATGAATCACTTACTCGACTACTAAGCCTATGGGCTATATTACTTCGAGATCGAATCATTTACTCGACTACTAAGACTACAAGCTATATTACTTCGATTTCCAATCACTCACTCGACTATTAAGCCTTCGAGCTACCCTTACTTCGAGTTCGAATCACTCACTCGACTACTATTCCTACGGGCTATATTACTTCGAGTTCGAATTACTCGCTCGACTACTAAGCCTACCAGCTATATTACTTCGAGTTCGAATCACTCATTTGACTATTAAGACTACGGGCAATATTACTTCGATTTCGAATCACTCACTAGACTATTAAGCCTACGGGCCATATTAATTCAAGTTCAAATCACTCACTCGACTACTATGCCTGCGGGCTATATTACTTCGAGTTCAGATCACTCACTTGACTACTAAGCCCTCAAGCTATATTACTTCGAGTTCGAATCACTCACTCGACTATTAAGCATAAGGGCTATATTACTTCGAGTTTGAATCACTCACTCGACTATTAAGCCTACAGGCTACCCTTACTTCGAGTTTGAATCACTCACTAGACTACAAAGCCTACGGGCTATATTACTTGGAGTTTGAATCACTCACTCGACTACTAAGCCTTCGGGCTATATTACTTCGGGTTCGAATCACTCACTCGACTATTAAGCCTACGGGCTACCCTTACTTTGAGTTCGAATCACTCACTCGACTACTAAGCCTACAAGATATATTACTTCGAGTTCAAATCACTCACTCGACTATTAAGCTTACGGGCTATATTACTTCGAGTTCGAATCACTCACTCGACTATTAAGCCTACGGGCTATATTACTTCGAGTTTGAATCACTCACTCGACTACTAAGCCTACATGCTATATTAATTCGAGTTCGAATCATTTACTCGACTACTAAGCCTACAAGCTATATTACTTCGATTTCCAATCACTCACTCGACTATTAATCCTACGAGCTACCCTTACTTCGAGTTCGAATCACTCACTCGACTACTATTCCTACGGGCTATATTACTTCGAGTTCGAATTACTCACTTGACTACTAAGCCTACAGGCTATATTACTTCGAGTTCGAATCACTCACTTGACTATTAAGACTACGGGCTATATTACTTCGATTTCGAATCACTCACTCGACTATTAAGCCTACGGGCCATATTAATTCGAGTTGGAATCTCTCACTCGACTACTAAGCCTATGGGCTATATTACTTCGAGTTCGAATCACTCACTCGACTACTAAGCCTACTAGCTATATTACTTCGAGTTCGAATCACTCACTCAACTATTAAGCCTACGGGCTATATTACTTCGAGTTCGAAACACTCACTCGTCTATTAAGCCTACGGGCTACCCTTACTTCGAGTACGAATCACTCACTCGACTACTAAGCCTACGGGCTATATTACTTCGTGTTCGAATCACTCACTCGACTACTAAGCCTACATGCTATATTGCTTCGAGTTCGAATGACTCACTTAACAATTAAGCTTACAGGCTATATTACTTCGCGTTCGAATCACTCACTCGACTATTAAACCTACGGGCTACCCTTACTTCGAGCTCGAATCACTCACTAGACTATTAAGCCTACGGTCTATATTACTTCGAGTTCGAATCAATCACTCGACTACTAAGCCTACGGGCTATATTACTTCGAGTTCGAATCACTCACTAAACTATTAAGCCTACGGGTTATATTACTTCGAGTTCGAAATACTCACTCGACTATTAAGCCTACGGGCTACCCTTACTTCGAGTTCGAATCACTCACTTGACTACTAAGCCTACAAGCTATATTACTTCGAGTTCAAATCACTCACTCGACTATTAAGCATACGGGCTATATTACTTCGAGTTCGAATCACTCACTCGACTATTAAGCCTACAGGCAACCCTTACTTCGAGTTTGAATCACTCACTCGACTACAAAGCCTACGGGCTATATTACTTGGAGTTCGAATCACTCACTCGACTACTAAACCTACGGGCTATATTACTTCGAGTTCGAATCACTCACTCGACTATTAAGCCTACGGGCTACCCTTACTTTGAGTTCGAATCACTCACTCGACTACTAAGCCTACAAGATATATTACTTCGAGTTCGAATCACTCACTCGACTATTAAGCATACGGGTTATATTACTTCGAGTTCGAATGACTCACTCGACTATTAAACTTACGGGCTATATTACTTCGCGTTCGAATCACTCGCTCGACTATTAAGCCTACGGGCTACCCTTACTTTGAGCTAGAATCACTCACTAGATTACTAAGCCTACGGTCTATATTACTTCGAGTTCGAATCAATCACTCGACTACTAAGCGTACGGGCTATATTACTTCGCGTTCGAATCACATACTCAACTATTAAGCCTACGGGCTATATTACTACGAGTTCGAAACACTCACTCGACTATTAAGCCTACGGGCTGCCCTTACTTCGAGTTTGAATCACTCACTCGACTACTAAGCCTACGGGCTATATTACTTCGAGTTCGAATCACTCACTCGACTATTAAGCCTACAGGCTATATTGCTTCGAGTTCGAATTACACACTTGACTATTAAAACTACGTGCTATATTACTTCGATTTCGAATCACTCACTAGACTATTAAGCCTACGGGCCATATTAATTCGAGTTGGAATCTCTCACTCGACTACTAAGCCTACGGGCTATATTACTTCGAGTTCGAATCACTCACTCGACTACTAAGCCTACGAGCTATATTACTTCGAGTTCGAATTTTGATCTCTAGTGGACCTCTCAGTAGGATTCGAACCTAGATGAAGTTCTGACCATCTATCAGAGAAAAAAGAACGAACGGATCACTCATTCAACTATTAAGCCTACGGGCTATATTATTTCGAGTTCGAAACACTCACTCGTCTATTAAGCCTACGGGCTACCCTTACTTCGAGTACGAATCACTCACTCGACTACTAAGCCTACGTGCTATATTACTTCGTGTTCGAATCACTCACTCGACTACTAAGCCTACATGCTATATTGCTTCGAGTTTGAATGACTCACTTGACTATTAAGCTTACAGGCTATATTACTTCGCGTTCAAATCACTCACTCGACTATTAAACCTACGGGCTACCTTTACTTCGAGCTCGAATCACTCACTAGACTACTAAGCCTACGGTCTATATTACTTCGAGTTCGAATCACTCACTCGACTACTAAGCCTACGGGCTATATTACTTCGAGTTCGAATCACTCACTAAACTATTAAGCCTACGGGCTATATTACTTCGAGTTCGAAACACTCACTCGACTATTAAGCCTACGGGCTACCCTTACTTCGAGTTCGAATCACTCACTTGACTACTAAGCCTACAAGCTATATTACTTCGAGTTCAAATCACTCACTCGACTATTAAGCATACGGGCTATATTACTTCAAGTTCGAATCACTCACTCGACTATTAAGCCTACAAGCAACCCTTACTTCGAGTTTGAATCACTCACTCGACTACAAATCCTACGGGCTATATTACTTGGAGTTCGAATCACTCACTCGACTACTAAGCCTACGGGCTATATTACTTCGAGTTCGAATCACTCACTCGACTATTAAGCCTATGGGCTACCCTTACTTTGAGTTCGAATCACTCACTCGACTACTAAGCCTACAAGATATATTACTTCGAGTTCGAATCACTCACTCGACTATTAAGCCTATAGGCTACATTACTTCGAGTTCGAATGACTCACTCGACTATTAAACTTACGGGCTATATTACTTCGCGTTCGAATCACTCGCTCGACTATTAAGCTTACGGGCTACCCTTACTTCGAGCTAGAATCACTCACCAGATTACTAAGCCTACGGTCTATATTACTTCGAGTTCGAATCAATCAACCGACTACTAAGCCTACGGGCTATATTACTTCGCGTTCGAATTACATACTCAACTATTAAGCCTACGGGCTATATTACTTCGAGTTCGAAACACTCACTCGACTATTAAGCCTACGGGCTACCCTTACTTCGAGTTCGAATCACTCACTCGACTACTAAGCCTACGGGCTATATTACTTCGAGTTCGAATCACTCACTCGACTACTAAGCCTACAGGCTATATTGCTTCGAGTTCGAATCACTCACTCTACTATTAAGCATACAGGCTATATTACTTCGTGTTCGAATCACTCACTCGACTATTAAGCCTACGGGCAACCCTTACTTCGAGTATGAATCACTTACTCGACTACTAAGCCTACGGGCTATATTACTTGGAGTTGGAATCACTTACTTGACTACTAAGCCTATGGGCTATATTACTTCGATTTCGAATCACTCACTCGACTATTAAGCCTACGGGTTACCCTTACTTCGATTTCGAATCACTCACTCGACTACTAAGCCTACAAGATATATTACTTCGAGTTCAAATCACTCACTCGACTATTAAGCTTACGGGCTATATTATTTTGAGTTCGAATCACTCACTCGACTATTAAGCCTACGGGCTATATTACTTCGAGTTCGAATCACTCACTCGACTACTAAGCCTATATGCTATATTAATTCGAGTTCGAATCATTTACTCGACTACAAAGCCTACAAGCTATATTACTTCGATTTCCAATCACTCACTCGACTATTAAGCCTACGAGCTACCCTTACTTCAAGTTCGAATCACTCACTCGACTACTATTCCTACGGGCTATATTACTTCGAGTTCGAATTACTCACTCGACTACTAATCCTACAGGCTATATTACTTCGAGTTTGAATCACTCACTTGAATATTAAGACTACGGGCTATATTACTTCGATTTCGAATCACTCACTAGACCATTAAACCTACGGGCCATATTAATTCGAGTTCGAATCTCTCACTCGGTTACTAAACCTACGGGCTATATTACTTCGAGTTCGAATCACTCACTCGACTACTAAGCCTACGAGCTATATTACTTTGAGTTCGAATCACTTACTCAACTATTAAGCCTATGGGCTATATTACTTCGAATTCGAAACACTCACTCGACAATAAAGCCTACGGGCTACCCTTACTTCGAGTACGAATCACTCACTCGACTACTAAGCCTACGGGCTATTTTACATCGAGTTCGAATCACTCACTCGACTACTAAGCCTACATGCTATATTGCTTCGAGTTCGAATGACTCACTCGACTATTAAGCTTACAAGCTATATTACTTTGCGTTCGAATCACTCACTCGACTATTAAACCTACGGGCTACCCTTACTTCGAGCTCGAATCACTCACTAGACTACTAAGCCTACGGTCTATATTACTTCGAGTTCGAATCACTCACTCGACTACTAAGCCTACGGGCTATATTACTTAGAGTTCGAATCACTCACTAAACTATTAAGCCTACGGGCTATATTACATCGAGTTCAAAACACTCACTCGACTATTAAGCCTACGGGCTACCCTTACTTCAAGTTCTAATCACTCACTCGACTACTAAGCCTACAAGATATATTACTTCGAGTTCGAATCACTTACTTGACTATTAAGCATACGGGCTATATTACTTCGTGTTTGAATCACTCACTCGACTATTAAGCCTACAGGCTACCCTTACTTCGAGTTTGAATCACTCACTCGACTACAAAGCCTACGGGCTATATAACTTGGAGTTCGAATCACTCACTCGACTACTAAGCCTACGAGCTATATTACTTCGAGTTCGAATCAGTCACTCGACTATTAAGCCTACGGGTTACCCTTACTTCGAGTTCGAATCACTCACTCGACTACTAAGCCTACGGACTATATTACTTAGAGTTAGAATAACTCACTCGACTACAAAGCCTACGGGCTATATTACTTCGAGTTCGAATCACTCACTCGACTATTAAGCATATGGGCTATATTACTTCGTGTTCGAATCACTCACTCGACTATTAAGCCTACGGGCTAAACTTACTTCGAGTTTGAATCACTCACTCGACTACAAAGCCTACGGGATATGTTACTTCGAGTTCGAATCACTCACTCGACTACTAAGCCTACGGGCTATATTACTTCGAGTTCGAATCACTCACTCGACTATTAAGTCTACGGGCTACCCTTACTTCGAGTTCGAATCACTCACTCGACTACTAAGCCTACGGGCTATATTACGTCGAGTTCGAATCATTCACTCGACTATTAAGCCTACGGGCTACCCTTACTTTGAGTTCGAATCACTCACTCGACTACTATGCCTACGGGCTATATTACTTTGAGTTCGAATCACTCACTCGACTACTAAGCCTACATGCTATATTGCTTCGAGTTCGAATGACTCACTCGACTATTAAGCTTACAGGCTATATTACTTCGCGTTCGAATCACTTACTAGACTACTAAGCCTACGGTCTATATTACTTCGAGTTCGAATCACTCACTCGACTACTAAGCCTACGGGCTATATTACTTCGAGTTCGAATCACTCACTAAACTATTAAGCCTACGGGCTATATTACTTCGAGTTCGAAACACTCACTCGACTATTAAGCCTACGGGCTACCCTTACTTCGAGTTCGAATCACTCACTCGACTACTAAGCCTACAAGATATATTACTTCGAGTTCGAATCACTTACTTGACTATTAAGCATACGGGCTATATTACTTGGTGTTCGAATCACTTACTCGACTATTAAGCCTACAGGCTACCCTTACTTCGAGTTTGAATCACTCACTCGACTACAAAGCCTACGGGCTATATTACTTGGAGTTCGAATCACTCACTCGACTACTAAGCCTACGGGCTATATTACTTCGAGTTCGAATCAGTCACTCGACTATTAAGCCTACGGGCTACCCCTACTTCGAGTTCGAATCACTCACTCGACTACTAAGCCTACAGGCTATATTACTTAGAGTTCGAATAACTCATTCGACTACAAAGCCTACGGGCTATATTACTTCGAGTTCGAATCACTCACTCGACTATTAAGCATATGGGCTATATTACTTCGTGTTCGAATCACTCACTCGACTATTAAGCCTACGGGCTACCCTTACTTTGAGTTTGAATCACTCACTCGACTACAAGGCCTACGGGCTATATTACTTTGAGTTCGAATCACTCACTCGACTACTAAGCCTACGGGCTATATTACTTTGAGTTCGAATCACTCACTCGACTATTAAGCCTACGGACTACGCTTACTTCGAGTTCGAATCACTCACTCGACTACTAAGCCTACGGGCTATATTACTTCGAGTTCGAATCACTCACTAGACTACTAAGCCTATGAGCAGTATTACTTCGAGTTCGAATCACTCACTCGACTATTAAGCATACGGGCAACCCTTACTTCGAGTATGAATCACTTACTCGATTACTAAGCCTACGGGCTATATTACATGGAGTTTGAATCACTTACTCGACTACTAAGCCTATGGGTTATATTACTTCGATTTCGAATCACTCACTCGACTATTAAGCCTACGGGTTACCCTTACTTCAAGTTCGAATCACTCACTCGACTACTAAGCCTACAAGCTATATTACTTCTAGTTCAAATCACTCACTCGACTATTAAGCTTACGGGCTATATTACTTCGAGTTCGAATCACTCACTTGACTATTAAGCCTACGGGCTATATTACTTCGAGTTCGAATCACTCACTCGACTACTAAGCCTACATGCTATATTACTTCGAGTTCGAATAATTTACACGACTACTAAGCCTACAAGCTATATTACTTCGATTTCCAATCACTCACTCGACTATTAAGCCTACTGGCTACCCTTACTTCGAGCTCGAATCACTCACTATACTACTAAGGCTACGGTCTATATTACTTCGAGTTCGAATCAATCACTCGACTACTAAGCCTACGGGCTATATTACTTCGAGTTCAAATCACACACTCAACTATTAAGCCTACGGGCTATATTACTTCGAGTTCGAAACACTCACTCGACTATTAAGCCTACGGGCAACCCTTACTTCGAGTTCGAATCACTCACTCGACTACTAAGCCTACGGGCTATATTACTTCGAGTTAGAATAACTCACTCGACTACAAAGCCTACGGGCTATATTACTTCGAGTTCGAATCACTCACTCGACTATTAAGCCTACGGACTACGCTTACTTCGAGTTCGAATCACTCACTCGACTACTAAGCCTACGGGCTATATTACTTCGAGTTCGAATCACTCACTAGACTACTAAGCCTACGAGCAGTATTAATTCAAGTTCGAATCACTCACTCGACTATTAAGCATATGGGCAACCCTTACTTCGAGTATGAATCACTTACTCGATTACTAAGCCTACGGGCTATATTACATGGAGTTTGAATCACTCACTCGACTACTAAGCCTATGGGTTATATTACTTCGATTTCGAATCACTCACTCGACTATTAAGCCTACGGGTTACCCTTACTTCAAGTTCGAATCACTCACTCGACTACTAAGCCTACAAGCTATATTACTTCTAGTTCAAATCACTCACTCGACTATTAAGCTTACGGGCTATATTACGTCGAGTTCGAATCACTCACTCGACTATTAAGCCTACGGGCTATATTACTTCGAGTTCGAATCACTCACTCGACTACTAAGCCTACATGCTATATTACTTCGAGTTCGAATAATTTACACGACTACTAAGCCTACAAGCTATATTACTTCGATTTCCAATCACTCACTCAACTATTAAGCCTACTGGCTACCCTTACTTCGAGCCCGAATCACTCACTATACTACTAAGGCTACGGTCTATATTACTTCGAGTTCGAATCAATCACTCGACTACTAAGACTACGGGCTATATTACTTCGAGTTCAAATCACACACTCAACTATTAAGCCTACGGGCTATATTACTTCGAGTTCGAAACACTCACTCGACTATTAAGCCTACGGGCTACCCTTACTTCGAGTTCGAATCACTCACTCGACTACTAAGCCTACGGGCTATATTACTTCGAGTTAGAATAACTCACTCGACTACAAAGCCTACGGGCTATATTACTTCGAGTTCGAATCACTCACTCGACTATTAAGCCTACGGACTACGCTTACTTCGAGTTCGAATCACTCACTCGACTACTAAGCCTACGGGCTATATTACTTCGAGTTCGAATCACTCACTAGACTACTAAGCCTACGAGCAGTATTACTTCGAGTTCGAATCACTCACTCGACTATTAAGCATACGGGCAACCCTTACTTCGAGTATGAATCACTTACTCGATTACTAAGCCTACGGGCTATATTACATGGAGTTTGAATCACTCACTCGACTACTAAGCCTATGGGTTATATTACTTCGATTTCGAATCACTCACTCGACTATTAAGCCTACGGGTTACCCTTACTTCAAGTTCGAATCACTCACTCGACTACTAAGCCTACAAGCTATATTACTTCTAGTTCAAATCACTCACTCGACTATTAAGCTTACGGGCTATATTACTTCGAGTTCGAATCACTCACTCGACTATTAAGCCTACGGGCTATATTACTTCGAGTTCGAATCACTCACTCGACTACTAAGCCTACATGCTATATTACTTCGAGTTCGAATAATTTACACGACTACTAAGCCTACAAGCTATATTACTTCGATTTCCAATCACTCACTCGATTATTAAGCCTACTGGCTACCCTTACTTCGAGCTCGAATCACTCACTATACTACTAAGGCTACGGTCTATATTACATCGAGTTCGAATCAATCACTCGACTACTAAGCCTACAGGCTCTATTACTTCGAGTTCAAATCACACACTCAACTATTAAGCCTACGGGCTATATTACTTCGAGTTCGAAACACTCACTCGACTATTAAGCCTACGGGCTACCCTTACTTCGAGTTCGAATCACTCACTCGA
Organism: Nicotiana tomentosiformis; assembly: GCF_000390325.3. NCBI lineage: Eukaryota > Viridiplantae > Streptophyta > Magnoliopsida > Solanales > Solanaceae > Nicotiana > Nicotiana tomentosiformis. The sequence goes on from NC_090818.1 coordinate 25,676,807, forward strand.
CTACTAAGCCTACGGGCTATATTACTTCGAGTTAGAATAACTCACTCGACTACAAAGCCTACGGGCTATATTACTTCGAGTTCGAATCACTCACTCGACTATTAAGCCTACGGACTACGCTTACTTCGAGTTCGAATCACTCACTCGACTACTAAGCCTACGGGCTATATTACTTCGAGTTCAAATCACTCACTAGACTACTAAGCCTACGAGCAGTATTACTTCGAGTTCGAATCACTCACTCGACTATTAAGCATACGGGCAACCCTTACTTCGAGTATGAATCACTTACTCGATTACTAAGCCTACGGGCTATATTACATGGAGTTTGAATCACTCACTCGACTACTAAGCCTATGGGTTATATTACTTCGATTTCGAATCACTCACTCGACTATTAAGCCTACGGGTTACCCTTACTTCAAGTTCGAATCACTCACTCGACTACTAAGCCTACAAGCTATATTACTTCTAGTTCAAATCACTCACTCGACTATTAAGCTTACGGGCTATATTACGTCGAGTTCGAATCACTCACTCGACTATTAAGCCTACGGGCTATATTACTTCGAGTTCGAATCACTCACTCGACTACTAAGCCTACATGCTATATTACTTCGAGTTCGAATAATTTACACGACTACTAAGCCTACAAGCTATATTACTTCGATTTCCAATCACTCACTCAACTATTAAGCCTACTGGCTACCCTTACTTCGAGCCCGAATCACTCACTATACTACTAAGGCTACGGTCTATATTACTTCGAGTTCGAATCAATCACTCGACTACAAAGCCTACGGGCTATATTACTTCGAGTTCAAATCACACACTCAACTATTAAGCCTACGGGCTATATTACTTCGAGTTCGAAACACTCACTCGACTATTAAGCCTACGGGCTACCCTTACTTCGAGTTCGAATCACTCACTCGACTACTAAGCCTACGGGCTATATTACTTCGAGTTAGAATAACTCACTCGACTACAAAGCCTACGGGCTATATTACTTCGAGTTCGAATCACTCACTCGACTATTAAGCCTACGGACTACGCTTACTTCGAGTTCGAATCACTCACTCGACTACTAAGCCTACGGGCTATATTACTTCGAGTTCGAATCACTCACTAGACTACTAAGCCTACGAGCAGTATTACTTCGAGTTCGAATAACTCACTCGACTATTAAGCATACGGGCAACCCTTACTTCGAGTATGAATCACTTACTCGATTACTAAGCCTACGGGCTATATTACATGGAGTTTGAATCACTCACTCGACTACTAAGCCTATGGGTTATATTACTTCGATTTCGAATCACTCACTCGACTATTAAGCCTACGGGTTACCCTTACTTCAAGTTCGAATCACTCACTCGACTACTAAGCCTACAAGCTATATTACTTCTAGTTCAAATCACTCACTCGACTATTAAGCTTACGGGCTATATTACTTCGAGTTCGAATCACTCACTCGACTATTAAGCCTACGGGCTATATTACTTCGATTTCCAATCACTCACTCGACTATTAAGCCTACTGGCTACCCTTACTTCGAGCTCGAATCACTCACTATACTACTAAGGCTACGGTCTATATTACTTCGAGTTCGAATCAATCACTCGACTACTAAGCCTACGGGCTATATTACTTCGAGTTCAAATCACACACTCAACTATTAAGCCTACGGGCTATATTACTTCGAGTTCGAAACACTCACTCGACTATTAAGCCTACGGGCTACCCTTACTTCGAGTTCGAATCACTCACTCGACTACTAAGCCTACGGGCTATATTACTTCGATTTCGAATTATTCACTCGACTACTAAGCCTACGAGCTATATTACTTCGAGTTCGAATCACTCACTCAACTATTAAGCCTACGGGCTATATTACTTCGAGTTCGAAACACTCACTCGACTATTAAGCCTACAGGCTACCATTACTTCGAGTACGAATCACTCACTCGACTACTAAGCCTACGGGCTATATTACTTCGAGTTCGAACCACTCACTCGACTACTAAGCTTACGGGATTTATTACTTCGAGTACGAATCACTCACTGGACTATTAAGCATACGGGCTATATTACTTCGTGTTCGAATCTCTCACTCGACAATTAAGCCTACGGGCTACCCATACTTTGAGTTTGAATCTCTCACTCGACTACTAAGCCTATGGGCTATATTACATCGAGTTCAAATCACTCACTTGACTACTAAGCCTACGAGCTATATTACTTCGAGTTCGAATCACTCACTCGACTATTAAGCCTACGGGCTATATTACTTCGAGTTCGAATCACTCACTCGACTATTAAGCCTACAGGCTACCCTTACTTCGAGTTTTAATCACTCACTCGACTACAAATCCTACGGGCTATATTACTTGGAGTTCGAATCACTCACTCGACTACTAAGCCTACGGGCTATATTACTTCGAGTTCGAATCACTCACTCGACTATTAAGCCTACGGGATCCCTTACTTTGAGTTCGAATCACTCACTCGAATACTAAGCTTACAAGATATATTACTTTGAGTTCGAATCACTCACTCGACTATTAAGCCTACAGGCTATATTACTTCGAGTTGGAATGACTCACTCGACTATTAAACTTACGGGCTATATTACTTCGCGTTCGAATCACTCGCTCGACTATTAAACCTACGGGCTACCCTTACTTCGAGCTCGAATCACTCACTAGACTACTAAGCCTACGGTCTATATTACTTCGAGTTCGAATCAATCACTCGATTACAAGCCTACAGGCTATATTACTTGAAGTTCGAATCACACACTCAACTATTAAGCCTACGGGCTATATTACTTCCAATTCGAATCACTTACTCGACTACTAAGCCTACAGGCTATATTGCTTCGTGTTCGAATCACTCACTCGGCTATTAAGCCTACAGGCTACCCTTTCTTCGAGTTTGAATCACTCACACGACTACAAAGCCTACGGGCTATATTACTTGAAGTTCGAATTACTTACTCGACTACTAAGCCTACGGGCTATATTACTTCGAGTTCGAATCAGTCGCTCGAATATTAAGCCTACGGGTTACCTTTACTTCGAGTTTGAATCACTCACTCGACTACTAAGCCTACGGGCTATATTACTTAGAGTTCGAATAACTCACTCGACTACTAAGCCTACAAGCTATATTACTTCGAGTTCGAATCACTCACTCGACTATTATGCATATGGGCTATATTACTTTGTGTTCGAATAACTCACTCGACTATTAAGCCTACAGGCTACCCTTACTTCGAGTTTGAATCACTCACTCGACTACAAAGCCTACGGGCTATATTACTTCGAGTTCGAATCACTCACTCGACTACTAAGCCTACGGGCTATATTACTCCGAGTTCGAATCACTCACTCGACTATTAAGCCTACGGGCTACCCTTACTTGGAGTTGGAATCACTCACTCGAATACTAAGCCTACGGGCTATATTACTTCGAGTTCGAATCACTCACTTGACTACTAAGCCTACGAGCTATATTACTTCGAGTTCGAATCACTCACTCGACTATTAAGCATACGGGCTATATTACTTTGAGTTTGATTCACTCACTCGACTATTAAGCCTACATGCTACCCTTACTTCGAGTTTGAATCACTCACTCGACTATTAAGCCTACAGGCTACCCTTACTTCGAGTTTGAATCATTCACTCGACTACAAAGCCTACGAGCTATATTACTTAGAGTTCGAATAACTCACTCGGTTACTAAGCCTACAGGCTATATTACTTCGTGTTCGAATCACTCACTCGACTATAAAGCCTACGGGCTACCCTTACTTCGAGTTCGAATCACTCACTCGACTACTAAGCCTACGGGCTCCCCTTACTTTGAGTTCGAAACACTCACTCGACTACGAAGCCTACGGGCTATATTACTTCGAGTTCGAAACACTCACTCGACTATTAAGCCTATGGGCTACCCTTACTTCGAGTTCGAATCACTCACTCGACTACTAAGCCTACGGGCTAAATTACTTCGAGTTCGAATCACTCACTCGACTATTAAACATACGGGCTATATTACTTCGAGTTCGAATCACTCACTCGACTATTAAGCCTACGGACTACGCTTACTTCGAGTTCGAATCACTCACTCGACTACTAAGCCTACGGGCTATATTACTTCGAGTTCGAATCACTCACTAGACTACTAAGCCTACGAGCAGTATTACTTCGAGTTCGAATCACTCACTCGACTATTAAGCATACGGGCAACCCTTACTTCGAGTATGAATCACTTACTCGATTACTAAGCCTACGGGCTATATTACATGGAGTTTGAATCACTCACTCGACTACTAAGCCTATGGGTTATATTACTTCGATTTCGAATCACTCACTCGACTATTAAGCCTACGGGTTACCCTTACTTCAAGTTCGAATCACTCACTCGACTACTAAGCCTACAAGCTATATTACTTCTAGTTCAAATCACTCACTCGACTATTAAGCTTACGGGCTATATTACGTCGAGTTCGAATCACTCACTCGACTATTAAGCCTACGGGCTATATTACTTCGAGTTCGAATCACTCACTCGACTACTAAGCCTACATGCTATATTACTTCGAGTTCGAATAATTTACACGACTACTAAGCCTACAAGCTATATTACTTCGATTTCCAATCACTCACTCAACTATTAAGCCTACTGGCTACCCTTACTTCGAGCCCGAATCACTCACTATACTACTAAGGCTACGGTCTATATTACTTCGAGTTCGAATCAATCACTCGACTACTAAGCCTACGGGCTATATTACTTCGAGTTCAAATCACACACTCAACTATTAAGCCTACGGGCTATATTACTTCGAGTTCGAAACACTCACTCGACTATTAAGCCTACGGGCTACCCTTACTTCGAGTTCGAATCACTCACTCGACTACTAAGCCTACGGGCTATATTACTTCGAGTTAGAATAACTCACTCGACTACAAAGCCTACGGGCTATATTACTTCGAGTTCGAATCACTCACTCGACTATTAAGCCTACGGACTACGCTTACTTCGAGTTCGAATCACTCACTCGACTACTAAGCCTACGGGCTATATTACTTCGAGTTCGAATCACTCACTAGACTACTAAGCCTACGAGCAGTATTACTTCGAGTTCGAATCACTCACTCGACTATTAAGCATACGGGCAACCCTTACTTCGAGTATGAATCACTTACTCGATTACTAAGCCTACGGGCTATATTACATGGAGTTTGAATCACTCACTCGACTACTAAGCCTATGGGTTATATTACTTCGATTTCGAATCACTCACTCGACTATTAAGCCTACGGGTTACCCTTACTTCAAGTTCGAATCACTCACTCGACTACTAAGCCTACAAGCTATATTACTTCTAGTTCAAATCACTCACTCGACTATTAAGCTTACGGGCTATATTACTTCGAGTTCGAATCACTCACTCGACTATTAAGCCTACGGGCTATATTACTTCGATTTCCAATCACTCACTCGACTATTAAGCCTACTGGCTACCCTTACTTCGAGCTCGAATCACTCACTATACTACTAAGGCTACGGTCTATATTACTTCGAGTTCGAATCAATCACTCGACTACTAAGCCTACGGGCTATATTACTTCGAGTTCAAATCACACACTCAACTATTAAGCCTACGGGCTATATTACTTCGAGTTCGAAACACTCACTCGACTATTAAGCCTACGGGCTACCCTTACTTCGAGTTCGAATCACTCACTCGACTACTAAGCCTACGGGCTATATTACTTCGATTTCGAATTATTCACTCGACTACTAAGCCTACGAGCTATATTACTTCGAGTTCGAATCACTCACTCAACTATTAAGCCTACGGGCTATATTACTTCGAGTTCGAAACACTCACTCGACTATTAAGCCTACAGGCTACCATTACTTCGAGTACGAATCACTCACTCGACTACTAAGCCTACGAGCTATATTACTTCGAGTTCGAACCACTCACTCGACTACTAAGCTTACGGGATTTATTACTTCGAGTACGAATCACTCACTGGACTATTAAGCATACGGGCTATATTACTTCGTGTTCGAATCTCTCACTCGACAATTAAGCCTACGGGCTACCCATACTTTGAGTTTGAATCTCTCACTCGACTACTAAGCCTATGGGCTATATTACATCGAGTTCAAATCACTCACTTGACTACTAAGCCTACGAGCTATATTACTTCGAGTTCGAATCACTCACTCGACTATTAAGCCTACGGGCTATATTACTTCGAGTTCGAATCACTCACTCGACTATTAAGCCTACAGGCTACCCTTACTTCGAGTTTTAATCACTCACTCGACTACAAATCCTACGGGCTATATTACTTGGAGTTCGAATCACTCACTCGACTACTAAGCCTACGGGCTATATTACTTCGAGTTCGAATCACTCACTCGACTATTAAGCCTACGGGATCCCTTACTTTGAGTTCGAATCACTCACTCGAATACTAAGCTTACAAGATATATTACTTTGAGTTCGAATCACTCACTCGACTATTAAGCCTACAGGCTATATTACTTCGAGTTGGAATGACTCACTCGACTATTAAACTTACGGGCTATATTACTTCGCGTTCGAATCACTCGCTCGACTATTAAACCTACGGGCTACCCTTACTTCGAGCTCGAATCACTCACTAGACTACTAAGCCTACGGTCTATATTACTTCGAGTTCGAATCAATCACTCGATTACAAGCCTACAGGCTATATTACTTGAAGTTCGAATCACACACTCAACTATTAAGCCTACGGGCTATATTACTTCCAATTCGAATCACTTACTCGACTACTAAGCCTACAGGCTATATTGCTTCGTGTTCGAATCACTCACTCGGCTATTAAGCCTACAGGCTACCCTTTCTTCGAGTTTGAATCACTCACACGACTACAAAGCCTACGGGCTATATTACTTGAAGTTCGAATTACTTACTCGACTACTAAGCCTACGGGCTATATTACTTCGAGTTCGAATCAGTCGCTCGACTATTAAGCCTACGGGTTACCTTTACTTCGAGTTTGAATCACTCACTCGACTACTAAGCCTACGGGCTATATTACTTAGAGTTCGAATAACTCACTCGACTACTAAGCCTACAAGCTATATTACTTCGAGTTCGAATCACTCACTCGACTATTATGCATATGGGCTATATTACTTTGTGTTCGAATAACTCACTCGACTATTAAGCCTACAGGCTACCCTTACTTCGAGTTTGAATCACTCACTCGACTACAAAGCCTACGGGCTATATTACTTCGAGTTCGAATCACTCACTCGACTACTAAGCCTACGGGCTATATTACTCCGAGTTCGAATCACTCACTCGACTATTAAGCCTACGGGCTACCCTTACTTGGAGTTGGAATCACTCACTCGAATACTAAGCCTACGGGCTATATTACTTCGAGTTCGAATCACTCACTTGACTACTAAGCCTACGAGCTATATTACTTCGAGTTCGAATCACTCACTCGACTATTAAGCATACGGGCTATATTACTTTGAGTTTGATTCACTCACTCGACTATTAAGCCTACATGCTACCCTTACTTCGAGTTTGAATCACTCACTCGACTATTAAGCCTACAGGCTACCCTTACTTCGAGTTTGAATCACTCACTCGACTACAAAGCCTACGAGCTATATTACTTAGAGTTCGAATAACTCACTCGGTTACTAAGCCTACAAGCTATATTACTTCGTGTTCGAATCACTCACTCGACTATAAAGCCTACGGGCTACCCTTACTTCGAGTTCGAATCACTCACTCGACTACTAAGCCTACGGGCTCCCCTTACTTTGAGTTCGAAACACTCACTCGACTACGAAGCCTACAAGATATATTACATCGAGTTCGAATCACTCACTCGACTACTAAGCCTACGGGCTACATTACTTCGAGTTCGAATCACTCACTCGACTACTAAGCCTACGGGCTAAATTACTTCGAGTTCGAATCACTCACTCGACTATTAAACATACGGGCTATATTAATTCGTGTTCGAATCACTCATTTGACTATTAAACCTACGGACAACCCTTACTTGCAGTTTGAATCACTCACTCGACTACTAAGCCTATGGGCTATATTACTTCCAGTTCGAATCACTCACTCGACTACTAAGCTTACGGGCTATATTACTTCGAGTTCAAATCACTCACTCGACTATTAAACATACGGGCTATATTACTTCATGTTCGAATCACTCACTCGACTATTAAGCCTACGGGCAATTCTTACTTCGAGTTTGAATCACTCACTCGACTACTAAGCCTATGGGCTATATTACTTCGAGTTTGAATCACTCACTCGACTACTAAGTCTACGGGCTATATTACTTCGAGTTCGAATCACTCACTCAACAATTTAGCCTACGGGCTATATTACTTCGAGTTCGAAACACTCACTCGACTATTAAGCCTACGGGCTACCCTTACTTCGAGTTCGAATCAGTCACTCGACTACTAAGCCTACGAGCTATATTACTTCGAGTTCTAATCACTCACTCGACTTTTAAGCCTATGGGCTACCCTAACTTCGAGATCGAGCATTCACTCGACTACTAAGCCTACGAGCTATATTACTTCGAGTTCGAATCATTCACTTGACTACTAAGCCTACAGGCTATATTACTTCGAGTTCGAATGACTCACTCGACTATTAAGCTTACGGGCTATATTACTTCGCATTCGAATCACTTACTAGACTATTAAGCCTACGGGCTACCCTTACTTCGAGCTCGAATCACTCACTAGACTACCAAGCCAACAGTTTATATTACTTCGAGTTCGAATCACTCACTCGACTACTAAGCCTACGGGCTATATTACTTCGAGTTCACATCACTCACTCGACTATTAAGCGTACGGGCTATATTACTTCGAGTTCGAATCACTCACTCGACTATTAAGCCTACTGGCTACCCTTACTTCGAGTTTGAATCACTCACTTGACTACAAAGCCTACGGGCTATATTACTTGGAGTTCGAATCACTCACTCGACTACTAAGCCTACAGGCTATATTAGTTCGAGTTCGAATAATTCACTCGACTATTAAGCCTACGGGCTACCCTTACTTCGAGTTTGAATCACTCACTTGACTACTAAGCCTACGGGCTATATTACTTCGAGTTCGAATCACTCTTTCGACTACTAAGCTTACGGGCTATATTACTTTGAGTTCGAATCACTCACTCGACTATTAAACATACGGGCTATATTAATTCGTGTTCGAATCACTCACTCGACTATTAAGCCTACGGGCAACCCTTACTTGCAGTTTGAATCACTCACTCGACTACTAAGCCTACGGGCTATATTACTTCGAGTTCGAATCAGTCACTCGACTACTAAGCTTACGGGCTATATTACTTCGAGTTCGAATGACTCCGTCGACTATTAAACTTACGGGCTATATTACTTCGCGTTCGAATCACTCACTCGACTATTAAGCCTACGGGCTACCCTTACTTCGAGCTCGAATCACTCACTAGACTATTAAGCCTCAGAGCTACCCTTACTTCGAGTTCGAATCACTCACTCGACTACTAAGCCTACAGGCTATATTACTTCGAGTTCGAATCACTCACTCGACTACTAAGCCTACGGGCTATATTACTTGGAGTTCGAATCACTCACTCGACTATTAAGCCTACAGGCTACCCTTACTTCGAGTTTGAATCACTTACTTGACTACAAATCCTACGGGCTATATTACTTGGAGTTCGAATCACTCACTCGACTACTATGCCTACGGGCTATATTACATCGAGTTCGAATCACTCACTCGACTATTAAGCCTACGGGCTACCCTTACTTCCAGTTCGAATCCCTCACATGACTACTAAGCCTACGAGCTATATTACTTCGAGTTTGAATCACTCACTCGACTACTAAGCCTACATGCTATATTATTTCGAGTTCGAATCACTCACTTGACTATTAGAACTACGGGCTATATTACTTCAATTTCAAATCAGTCACTTGACTATTAAGCCTACGGGCCATATTAATTCAAGTTCGAATCTCTCACTCGAGTACAAAACTACGGGCTATATTATTTCGAGTTTGAATCGCTCACTCGACTACTACGCCTAGGAGCTACATTTCTTCGAGTTCAAATCACTCACTCAACCATTAAAGCCTACAGGCTACATTTGTTCGTGTTCGAATCACTCACTCGACTATAATGCAATACAGGCTACCCTTACTTCGAGCTCGAATCACTCACTAGACTACTAAGCCTACGGTCTATATTACTTCGAGTTCGAATCACTCACTCGACTACTAAGCCTACGGGCTATATTACTTCGAGTTCGAATCACTCACTCAAATATTAAGCCTATGGGCTACCCTTACTTTGAGTTCGAATAACTCACTCGACTTCTAAGCCTACAAGCTATATTACTTCGAGTTCGAATCACTCACTCGACTACTAAGCCTACAGGCTATATTACTTCGAGTTCGAATGACTCACTCGACTATTAAGCCTACGGGCTACCCTTACTTCGAGCTCGAATCACTCACTACACTACTAAGCCTACGGTCTATATTCCTTCGAGTTCTAATCACTCTCTCGACTACTAAGCCTACGGGCTATATTACTTCGAATTCGAATCACTCACTCAACTATTAAGCCTACGGGCTATAATACTTCGAGTTCGAAACACTCACTCGACTATTAAGCCTACGGGCTACCCTTACTTCGAGTTCGAATCACTCACTCGACTACTAAGCCTACGGGCTATATTACTTCGAGTTCGAATCACTCACTCGACTACTAAGCTTACGGGCTATATTAGGAATCACTCACTCGACTATTAAGCATATGGGCTATATTACTTCGTGTTCGAATCACTCACTCGACTATTAAGCCTACGGGCAACCCTTACTTCGAGTTTGAATCACTCACTCGAATACTAAGCCTACGGGCTATATTACTTGGAGTTCGAATCACTCACTCGACTACTAAGCCTACGTCCTATATTACTTCGAGTTCAAATCACTCACTCGACTATTAAGCCTACGGGCTACCCTTACTTCGAGTTCGAATCACTCACTCGACTACTAAGCCTACGGGCTATATTACTTCGAGTTCGAATCACTCACTAGACTATTAAGCCTACGAGCTACCCTTACTTCGAGTTCGAATCACTCACTCGACTACTAAGCCTATAGGCTATATTACTTCGAGTTCGAATCACTCACTAGACTAATAAGCCTACAGGCTATATTACTTCGAGTTCGAATCACTCACTCGACTATTAAGCATACGGGCTATGTTACTTCGAGTTCGAATCACTCACTCGACTATTAATCCTACAGGCTACCCTTACTTCGAGTTTGAATCACTCACTTGACTACAAATCCTACGGGCTATATTACTTGGAGTTCGAATCACTCACTCGACTACTATGCCTACGGGTTATATTACTTCGAGTTTGAATCACTTACTCGACTATTAAGCCTACGGGCTACCCTTACTTCGAGTTCGAATCACTCACTCGACTACTAAGCCTATGGGCTATATTACTTCGAGTTTGAATCACTCACTCGACTACTAAGCCTATATGCTATATTACTTCGAGTTCAAATCACTCACTCGACTATTAAGCTTACGGGCTATATTACTTCGAGTTCGAATCACTCACTCGACTAATAAGCGTACGGGCTATATTACTTCGAGTTCGTATTACTCACTTGACTACTAAGCCTACATGCTATATTACTTCGAGTTCGAATCACTTACTCGACTTCTAAGCCTACAAGCTATATTACTTCGATTTCCAATCACTCACTCGACTATTAAGCCTACGAGCTACCCTTACTTCGAGTACGAATCACTCACTCGACTACTATTCCTACCGGCTATATTACTTCGAGTTCGAATCACTCACTCGACTACTAAGCCTACAGGCTATATTACTTCGAGTTCGAATCACTCACTTGACTATTAAGACTACGGGCTATATTACTTCGATTTCGAATCACTCACTCGACTATTAAGCCTAAGGGCCATATTAATTCAAGTTCGAATCTCTCACTCGACTACAAAACTACGGGCTATATTACTTCCAGTTCGAATCACACACTCGACTACTAAGCCTACGAGCTACATTACTTCGAGTTCGAATCACTCACTCAACCATTAAAGGATACGGGCTACATTACTTCGAGTTCGAATCACTCACTTGACTATTAAGCATACAGGCTATATTACTTCGAGTTCGAATCACTCACTCGACTATTAAGCCTACATGCTACCCTTACTTCAAGTTTGAATCACACACTCGACTACTAAGCCTACGGGCTATATTACTTCCAGTTCGAATCACTCACTCGACTATTAAGCCTACGGGCTACCCCCTACTTTGAGTTCGAATCACTCACTCGACTACTAAGCCTACACGCTATATTACTTCGAGTTTGAATCACTCACTCGACTACTAAGCCTATGGGCTATATTACTTCGAGTTTAAATCACTCACTCGACTATTAAGACTACGGGCTATATTACTTCGAGTTCGAATCACTCACTCGACTACTAAGCCTACGGGCTATATTACTTCGGATTCGAATCACTCACTCAACTATTAAGCCAATGGGCTACAATTACTTTGAGTTCGAATCACTCACTTGACTACTAAGCCTACAAGTTATATTACTTCTAGTTCGAATCACTCACTCGACTACTAAGCCTACAGGCTATATTACTTCGAGTTTGAATGACTCACTCGACTATTAAACTTACGGGCTATATTACTTCGCGTTCGAAACACTCACTAGACTATTAAGCCTATGGGCTACCCTTACTTCTAGTTCGAATCACTCACTCGACTACACTTCGAGTTCGAATCACTCACTCGACTACTAAGCTTAAGGGCTATATTACTTCGAGTTGGAATCACTCACTCCTCTATAAAGCATATGGGCTATATTACTTCGTGTTCGAATAACTCACTCGACTATTAAGCCTACGGGCAACCCTTACTTAGAGTTTGAATCACTCACTCGACTACTAAGCCTACGGGCTATATTACTTGGAGTTCAAATCACACACTCGACTACTAAGCCTACGGCCTATATTACTTAGAGTTCGAATCACTCACTCGACTATTAATCCTACGGGCTACCCTTACTTCGAGTTCGAATCACTCACTCGACTACTAAGTGTACGGGCTATATTACTTCGAGTTCGAATCACTTACTCGACTACTAAGCGTACGGGATATATTACTTCGAGTTCGAATCACTCACTCGACTATTAAGCATACGGGCTATATTACTTCGAGTTCGAATCACTCGCTCGACTATTAAGCCTACAGGCTACCCTTACTTTGAGTTTGAATCACTCACTAGACAACAAAGCCTATGGGCTATATTACTTGGAGTTCGAATCACTCACTCGACTACTAAGCCTACAGGCTATATTACTTCCAGTTCGAATCACTCACTCGACTATTAAGCCTACGGGATACCCTTACTTCGAGTTTGAATCACTCACTCGACTACTAAGCCTACGGGCTATATTACTTCGAGTTCGAATCACTCACTTGACTACTAAACCTACGAGCTATATTACTTCGAGTGAAAATCACTCACTCGACTATTAAGCATACGAGCTATATTACTTCGAGTTCGAATTACTCACTCAACTATTATGCCTACAGGCTACCCTTACTTCGAGTTTGAATCACTCACTCGACTACAAAGCCTACGGGCTATGTTACTTGGAGTTCGAATCACTCACTCGACTACTAAGCCTACGGGCTATATTACTTCGAGTTCGAATCACTCACTCGACTATTAAGCCTACGGGCTACCCTTACTTCGAATTCGAATCACTCACTCGACTACTAAGCCTACGAGCTATATTACTTCGAGTTCGAATCACTCACTCGACTACTAAACCTGCAGGCTATATTACTTCGAGTTCGAATGACTCACTCGACTATTAAGCTTATGGGCTATATTATTTCGCGTTCGAATCACTCACTCGACTATTAAGCCTACGGGCTACCCTTACTTCGAGCTCGAATCACTCACTAGACTACTAAGCCTGCGGTCTATATTACTTCGAGTTCGAATCACTCACTCGAGTACTAAGACTACGTGTTATATTATTTCGTGTTTGAATCACTCAGTCCACTATTAAGATTACGGGCTATATTACTTCGAGTTCGAAACACTCACTCGACTATTAAGCCTACGGGCTACCCTTATTTCGAGTTCGAATCACTCACTCGACTACTAAGCCTACGGGCTATATTACTTCGAGTTCGAATCACTCATTCGACTACTAAGCTTACGGGCTATATTACTTTGAGTTTGAATCACTCACTCGACTACTAAGCCTACGGGCTATATTACTTCGAGTTCGAATCACTCACTCGACTACTAAGCCTACGGGCTATATTACTTCGAGTTCGAATCACTCACTCGACTACTAAGCCTACGGGCTACCCTTACTTCGCGTTCGAATCACTCACTTGACTATTAAGCCTACGTGCCATATTACTTCGAGGTCGAATCACTTACTCGACTATTAAGCCTATGGGCTATATTACTTCGAGTTCGAATCACTCACTCGACTATCAAGCCTACGGTCTACCCTTACTTCGAGTTCGAATCTCTCACTCAACTATTAAGCCTACGGGCCATATTAATTCGAGTTCGAATCTCTCACTCGACTACTAAGCTTACGGGCTATATTACTTCGAGTTCTAATCACTCACTCGACTACTAAGCCTACGGGCTACATTACTTCGAGTTCAAATCACTCACTCAACCATTAAAGCCTACGGGTTACATTACTTTGAGTTCGAATCACTCACTCGACTACTAAGCCTACGGGCTACTTTCATTCTGAGTTCAAGCAAGCACTCACTCGACTATTAAGCCTACGGGCTACCCTTACTTCGAGTTCGAATAACTCACTCGACTACTAAGCCTACAGGCTATATTACTTCGAGTTCGAAACACTCACCCGACTACTAAGCCTACGGCTATATAACTTCGAGTTCGAATCACTCACTCAACTATTAAGCATACGGGCTATATTACTTCGAGTTCGAATCACTCACTCAACTATTAAGCCTACATGCTACCCTTACTTCTAGTTCGAATCACTCACTTGACTACAAATCCTACGGGCTATATTACTTGGAGTTCGAATCACTCACTCGACTACTATGCCTACGGGCTATATTAGTTCGAGTTCAAATCACTCACTCGACTATTAAGCCTACGGGCTACCCTTACTTCGAGTTCGAATCACTAACTCGACTACTAAGCCTACGGGCTATATTACTTCGAGTTCGAATCACTCAATCGACTACTAAGCCTACAGGCTATATTACTTCGAGTTCAAATCACTCACTCGACTATTAAGCTTACGGGCTATATTACTTCGAGTTCGAATCACTCACTCGACTATTAAGCCTACGGGCTATATTACTTCGAGTTCGAATCACTCACTCGACTACTAAGCCTACATGCTATATTACTTCGAGTTCAAATCACTTACTCGACTACTAAGCCTATACGCTATATTACTTCGATTTCCAATCACTAACTCGACTATTAAGCCTACGAGCTACCCTTACTTCGAGTTCGAATCAGTCACTCGACTACTATTCCTACGGGCTATATTACTTCGAGTTCGAATCACTCACTTGACTACTAAGCCTACATGCTATATTACTTCGAGTTCGAATCACTCACTTGACTATTAAGACTACGGGCTATATTACTTCGATTTCGAATCACTCACTCGACTATTAAGCCTACGGGCCATATTAATTCGAGTTCGAATCTCTCACTCGACTACTAAGCCTACGGGCTATATTACTTCGAGTTCGAATCACTCACTCGACTACTAAGCCTACGAGCTACATTACTTCGAGTTTGAATCACTCACTCAACCATTAAAGCCTACGAGCTACATTACTTCGAGTTCGAATCACTCACTCGACAATTAAGCCTACGGGCTACCCTTACTTCGAGTTCGAATCACTCACTCGACTACTAAGCCTACGGGCTATATTACTTCGAGTTCGAATCACTCAATCGACTACTAAGCCTACAGGCTATATTACTTTGAGTTCAAATCACTCACTCGACTATTAAGCTTACGGGCTATATTACTTCGAGTTCGAATCACTCACTCGACTATTAAGACTACGGGCTATATTACTTCGAATTCGAATCACTCACTCGACTACTAAGACTACATGCTACATTACTTCGAGTTCAAATCACTTACTCGACTACTAAGCCTATAAGCTATATTACTTCGATTTCCAATCACTCACTCGACTATTAAGCCTACGAGCTACCCTTACTTCTAGTTCGAATCAGTCACTCGACTACTATTCCTACGGGATATATTACTTCGAGTTCGAATCACTCACTCGACTACTAATCCTACATGCTATATTACTTTGAGTTCGAATCACTCTTTTGACTATTAAGACTACGGGCTATATTACTTCGATTTTGAATCACTCACTCGACTATTAAGCCTACGGGCCATATTAATTCGAGTTCGAATCTCTCACTCGACTACTAAGCCTACGGGCTATATTACTTCGAGTTCGAATCACTCACTCGACTACTAAGCCTACGAGCTACATTAATTCGAGTTCGAATCACTCACTCAACCATTAAAGCCTACGGGCTACATTATTTCGAGTTCGAATCACTCACTCGACTATTAAGCCTACGGGCTACCCTTACTTCGAGTTCGAATCACTCACTCGACTACTAAGCCTACGAGGTATATTACTTCGAGTTCGAATCACTCACTCGACTACTAAGCCTACAGGCTATATTACTTCAAGTTCGAAAGACTCACTCGACTATTAAGCTTACAGGCTATATTACTTCGCGTTCGAATCATTCACTCGACTATTAAACCTACAGGCTACCCTTACTTGGAGATCGAATCACTCACTAGACTACTAAGCTTACGGTCTATATTACTTCAAGTTCGAATCACTCACTCGACTATTAAGCCTACGGACTATATTACTTCGAGTTCGAATCACTCACTCGACTATTAAGCCTATAGGCTACCCTTACTTCGAGTTCGAATCACTCATTCGACTACTAAGACTACAGGTTATATTACTTGGAGTTCGAATCACTCACTCGACTATTAAGCCTACGGGCTATATTACTTTGAGTTCGAATCACTCACTCGACTATTAAGCCTACGGGCTACCTTTACTTCGAGTTCGAATCACTCACTCGACTACTAAGCCTACATGCTATATTACTTCGAGTTCGAATCACTTACTACTACTAAGCCTACATGCTATATTACTTCGATTTCGAATCACTCACTTGACTATTAAGACTACGGGCTATATTACTTCGATTTCGAATCATTCACTCGACTATTAAGCCTACGGGCTATCCTTACTTCGAGTTCGAATCACTCACTCGACTACTAAGTGTACGGGCTATATTATTTTGAGTTCGAATCACTCACTCGACTACTAAGCCTACAGGATATATTACTTCAAGTTCAAATCACTCACTCGACTATTAAGCCTACAAGCTATATTACTTCGAGTTCGAATCACTAACTCGATTATTAAGCCTTCGGGCTACCCTTACTTCGCGTTCGAATCACTCACCTGACTATTAAGCCTACGAGCCATATTACTTCGAGGTCGAATCACTTACTCGACTATTAAGCCTATGGGCTATATTACTTCGAGTTCGAATCACTCACTCGACTATCAAGCCTACGGTCTACCCTTACTTCGAGTTCGAATCTCTCACTCAACTATTAAGCCTACGGGCCATATTAATTCGAGTTCGAATCTCTCACTCGACTACTAAGCTTACGGGCTATATTACTTCGAGTTCTAATCACTCACTCGACTACTAAGCCTACGAGCTACATTACTTCGAGTTCGAATCACTCACTCAACCATTAAAGCCTACGGGTTACATTACTTCGAGTTCGAATCACTCACTCGACTACTAAGCCTACGGGCTACTTTCATTCTGAGTTCGAGCAAGCACTCACTCGACTATTAAGCCTATGGGCTATATTACTTCGAGTTCGAAATCACTCACTCGACTACTAAGCCTACAGGCTACTTTTTATTTCGAGTTCGAGCAAACACTCGCTCGATTAATAAGCCTATGGGCTACCTTATTTCGAGTTTGAGCAAGCACTCGCTTGTTATAAAGGCTACAAGGTCCGAATTCGGTCAAATTTCCTAAAGCCTTATGAAAACCTTCATAAGGCATGAATGAAACAAAATCTTCATAAGGCAGAAAATAAAACAGAGGCAAGATGAGAAAAGAAAAGAAATTTATATATATGTACAAGATTGTTTACATGATTATTCGCAACATCCGAAATAGAAACTAAGGGCTAAGTTTCTTGGTTATCCCCGTGGGCGGTCTCTTCTCTATCGGGCTCTTCTCCACTCTAAAGACCCGCTCTTGCTCCTATCATCATCATCGGAAGCCAAGGCTTCAACATCGGCTTCAAGCTCATTATCCCTTTTTATCACTTAAGTGAGGTCGAAACCTCGAGCATGGATCTCCTCGAGGGTCTCCCCCTGAGATCGGCACTTAGCAAGTTCAATAACCCGATGTGCTCGTGTGTTGGTGGTCTCGACTGCCTCTCTTGCTCGTGCCTGAGCAGCTTCAGCATCGGCTCGATAGACCGCCACGAATGCAACCGCCTCGGCCTTTGCCTTTTCGGCATCAGATTCGGCCTTGGCAAGTTCGGAGGCCAACCGAGCCTCGAGCTCTTCTATTCTTCTTGCTTGAACCGAGCCTTTATCCTTCATACTTTGAAGTTGGTTTTCGGCTGATGATAATTGGGCTCGAGCAGCTTCTTTCTCTGCAGCAATGCAGTCCATACCTTCTTTCCACTTCAAAGACTCTGCTTTTATCACATCGACCTTCTCACGGAGTTTCCCGATCATCTCAGTTTTCTGCTGCAACTGTGAGACCGAAGAATTAGCCATCGTTCCGATATCGAGCCCATAGGATTTTAAAAGTATCATTACCTGCTTAGATAGATCGGTCTGATCTTGGTGAGCCTTCTCCAACTCAACTCATAGGTCTTTGATTTCCTCTCCCCTTTGCCCTAAGAGGAGTTTAAGGGAGTTCCTCTCCTCTGTAACCCGTTGAAGGTCGGACTCGTATCGATGCAGCTCGGTTCGGGACCGAGAATATGCTTCTCGATGAACTGTTGTGGCCTCCAAAGAAAGAAGAAACAAAGTTATAAAACAAAAACAAACATAAAGGCATTACCAATGAAGTAAGTTAAGGCTTACTCGATTCAAAGCCTGCTGCACTTCGAGGAAAAGATCTGATGCATCATTAGTGTCGGCAACGTCCTCCACACCGGTAAATAAATCATGAAAAAGATCATCTCCCTCATGAGATCCATCTACCTCAAGGGCCCCCAAATCTTGGGCTTCCCGAATCGCCCCTTTGGAAAAACAGGGAAAATGGGTGAGTCTTCGATTATTACTTCCCCAAGTGAGTCGCTTGGGAGTTCTCTTCGGTTCAGAGAGAGTTAGGGACGACCCCTTCAGACATATCCGTTGACTTCGATGGGAGATATCCTCGATTCCCAATAGCTCAGGGACTTTGCCCGAATCTTTCTCCGATATATCCTCAGTTCGAGGCGGAGCCTTGTAAACCACCATCAATCCAGCTGCCTATGGGGCATCAATAGTTTTTTTCATTCGGGCCACTAGTACGGGCTCATCGTCTTTTCCTTCTTCCTCTTCTTCATCCCTCAAACGCCGATCTGATTCTAAGGTTAAAAGGATGGTATTCTTCTTCGACTTACGAGCCTTCGGATTTGGATTTTCGGAAGTAGAGGCCCTTTTTCTCTTATTGTCTTTTGCCGGTTTCGAAACCGAGGCCGAAGTTTCCTCCTCGCCGAACAGGGGTCTCAAAACCGCATCCTTGCCCAAACCTACACAAAAAAAAATTGATTTGAGTATACGAAAAACAGTTCGAACTATCAATGATGCGAGAAAGGAGATTACCATAATTTTTGGCCTCCCATCGGCCCTTTGACAAATCGCGCCATGAATGCTTGGCATACGTAGAAGTCGAAGCCAGGGCCCGTACCCAGTCTTTGAGGTCA
This sequence comes from Nicotiana tomentosiformis, assembly GCF_000390325.3. Classification (NCBI taxonomy): domain Eukaryota; kingdom Viridiplantae; phylum Streptophyta; class Magnoliopsida; order Solanales; family Solanaceae; genus Nicotiana; species Nicotiana tomentosiformis. The sequence continues at coordinate 25,697,006 of NC_090818.1, forward strand.
GGAACCGCACCGGGCATCCAAGGAACCGCTGCACCACAAAAGGGGATATCAGTAAGAAAGGAAACTAAGGGGCAAAACAATGGGAGATAACAACCGAGTTACACTTATGCTTCATGTTCCATTATTTGGGAAATGGCATCTTCTCGGCCAGTATTAGGTCCGACGTCTTCATTCGAACGAACTTACCCATCCATCATCGATCCTTTTCCTCATCTATGCTTGAGAACAGAACCTTGGTAGCCCGGCGCTGTAGTTTTATTAACCCACCTTGAAAGAGGCGGGGACAATACAATCTAATGAGGTGGTCGAGGGTGAAAGACATCCCCTCAATTTTACTCACAAAGAAACAGATTAGAATAACGATCCGCCAAAAAGAAGGATGGATTTGGCCTAAGGTTATTTGATATTTACGGCAAAAATCGATGATAACAGGGTCAAGGGGGCCTAACGTGAAAGGGTAAGTGTACACACTTAAAAACCCTTCCATATGGGTAGTAATATCCTCTTCGGGAGAAGGGACTACCAGTTCTTTGTTTTCCCAGTTACAATTTTTTTTACCTATTCGAGATATACCCCGGTTATCGAACACATATACCTCGATATCGGCTCATATCGGCCCGGAACCGAAGAGCCTTTGTCGACCTTAAAATCGGAGGTAAGAACACACGCCGCCGGAATGCACTCCTCAGACCGTGGATCCACCGGTGTTTTGTCGACGGCAGATTGTGAAGAAGAAGCTTTTTCTTTTTGGGGGATGATTTTTGATATTTTCACCATTTTTTGGATTTAAAGAAGGTGACAAAGATTTGGTGGTTTTGAAGAAGGATTTTGCAGAAAAGAATCACATATTTGTGAATGAACTCAGAAGATACTAAAAGGAACTTGAAAAATTTGGAAGATTAAAAGATGTAAAAGTGATAAATGGTAAAAGGAAGGGCTATTTATAGATTGAAGCAATGACGGTTCAATATTAACGGTGACCGACCACCGTCTGACACGCATTAAATGCCTTGGTAAGCTAAACCGACGGGATAACTATCACGTACGCCATGGTCGGGATCGATGCAAACGTCAGTGCATATCCAATCGAGCCATTGAGAAATCATATCGTTTATCACCACATCCTTCTCGAGAAACGAGGGGACTATCTGTATACAATCAAAATTGATTTCGGCCTTCGTACGATTGATCGAGATGTGATCATAATGGACTAAAGAAAGACTTCATAAATATCGAGATGGGTTCCGAATATGGTACGAACAAACTACAGATTTCAGGTATAGGTCAAACATCGAGTTCGAAATCATTATCGAGCTCGGTTCCAAATCGAATTATGATGAAATGTTATAGAATCGAGCTTAAGGGGCAAAGGCCAACCGATACCGAGTCCGAGTCATTACCAGATCCCGAGGCGGCATCGAGCTCTAAAAATAATACTAACCAGCACCGAGTCCGATCAAGCTCGAGCTCACAGACAAGAGCCGTTGCAACCGCACTAAGGGAGAGAATCTCTGCGGAAATTAGAGAAAAACTGATTCATCATGGGTTCCCCACTATGTATTTTATATCTAAAGTAGGATCTTCCACTATAAAGAGGATGTTTACATTTCTGTAAAGACGAAATTTTTGCATACTTTGTAACTGAGATATCACACATTCCATATTGAAGAATTATCCTTTCTAGCTTCATATCTTTCATCCTTACAGTCAAATATTAGATATTCTTACTTACCCATACGATTTGTGTTGACATATCCTTAGATACAAATTTAACTCTATTCGTTTTTCGAATAAACACATATTTTCAGAAAGGAACCAGTTTAACTTGTTGTATACTTGTATAAGTTATATTAGTCAAAGTTTATAATTTGAAAAATGTGTTAACATAATTTTGAGATAGGCAATCAAATTATGTGTAGTTGACCGTGATAATGCTTTCGTACTATTTTATAATAGTACGCAGTAGTTATCAATCGGGCAAATCAACATCCCTGACCAGAAATTTTAAAGTAGAGTAGAGACACAGAGAGGGGTAGGAGGTTGGGAGGTGAGGGAATAATAATAATATAATAATAATAAGTGTTTATAATCAGGCGTGAAGCATCAAGATCATTATAATAAGTTTCAAAAATCCGAAAGTGTTAAACAACACAAAGTTCCCTCGGTCTGATTTGCAGAACTATAAAAAAGAAAAAAAGGTGTTTGCAGACGCAAGTGGAACTAATGAACAAACACTCAAAATAACTTAAAAATTCAATCAAACTCTGTAAATTAAATCTATTTCCATGTTCCCTGCATTTGTCCCTCTTCTTTAAGCCAACTGATAATGTTAGTCTTCAAGGAAGTTCATACTGATCTTCAGTATCTGGATATTCCTGCTGTCTTTCAGATTCTTCCATTGACATTTTCTCACCATTGTTACTATAAAAGTAGTTGCCATTATCTAAGAATCTTGTGTCACTCAATCCTTGCCTTTCCACCATATTGTTATTGTTATTGTAACTGCTAACATGATTGTAGTTCTCGGAGTAGCCATTGTTGTTGTTGGGATTCTCATTCTTGATATCATAATAGTACTTGCCATTCTCCAAGAATCTTGTATCACTTAATCCTTGCCTCTCCACCGTATTGCCATTGTTATTGTAGCTGCTAGCTTGATTGTAGTTCTCAGAGTAGGCATTGTTGTTTTTGTTGTTGTAATTCTCAGAGAAAGCATTGTTGTTATTGTTTTTGTTGTAATTCTCGGAGAAAACATTATTGTTGTTGTAGTTCTCGGAGAAAGCATTGTTGTTATTGTTGTTGTAATTCTCGGAGAAAACATTATTGTTATTATTGTTGTTGTAATTCTCGGAGAAAATATTGTTGTTGTTGTTGTTGCTGTTGTAACTCTCGGAGAAGCCGTTGTTGTTGTTCATGTAATTCTGGGAGTAACCATTATTGTTGATTTTTTTGGAGTAGCCATTGTTGTTGTAATTCTTGGAGTAGCCATTGTTGTTGTTGTTGTAATTCTCGGAGTAGCCATTGTTGTTGTTGTTGTTGTAATTCTCCGAGTAGCCATTGTTGTTCTTGTTGTTGTTATTCTCCGAGTAGCCAGTGTTGTTGGAATCATAACCATTGTTATTGTAGGACTCATCTGTATTAAATCTAGCACCTTGGAATTCCTCGGCAGGAGTTTGAGTTTCAACCTCATCAAGATTTGTGACAGTGGAAGGAATTTCCTGAGAATGAGGACCATAAAGTCCATAAGGAGTATCAGTTAAAAGTGGTGCTGGTGCTTCAATGCCACCTTCTTCTGGATCTTGACCACTCCCTATTGGTGCCACTGCAGGCGCCGGTACACCGTTCACATCAGGATCTTGATCACTACCTACTGGTGCTGGTGTTGGACTTAAAGATGACAATGGAGGAAACGCGAAATCATTAAAAAACGGTGTTGGTGCTGATGTTGGTGTTGGTGTTGGTGTTGGTGATGGAGTTGGAGTAAAGGATGAAAATGGAGGAAAACTAATTTCATTGATTGGAGTTGGAGCTGGTGCAGGAGATGCAGGAATGATCATAAACTTGCTTTTTCTTGCTTCAATTTGTACTAGTGGAGTTGAGATCACCAAGAACAAGAAGAATGTTAGTTGCTTAGTTAAACGAGACATGATTAATGGTAAAGGAAATGGAACAAAAGGGAAAGAAGAATATTTGATGTGTTGGTTTCTTGATTCTCTAATTTTCTTGATTATTTGGGGGAGTTTATATAAAGTAGTAGGGATGTGCAAGTTTTGGTTCTAGACTCCGTGATGATGTGCGGGGATTGGGGAATTGAGAGAGAATTTGTGATTTGTGGGGTAAGGGCAAATAATGGTTTTTAGTGCATGCTGCATGTGCATCCTATTGAATATGTCCAACAAGGGAGGCACCTAAATTATAGGCAGAAAATAAAGAGCATGATTTGGTCCATAGTCAAAAGATAATTATGTTGTGTTTTATTCCTCTCTTTACATTGCTTTCTATGTAGTTAAAGTCAGACTAATGCTCTCAAAATGTGGGGCAATATGAAATAAAGAAAAAGAAGAGGTGTGAGGGTCCATTCATAACCTCTTTAGCAGTTGAGTTAGGTAGATCTATTACTTTAGTCAAAAGCTTTATTTTGTTTCTCATCTTGAGTTTCACTAGTTGATTCTCCAAAATTTACTGCCCTCTAAACATGGTAAAGTGTCTAATCCCAAGCTTCTTGGATGGCTAGTTGTTCTTTCATCTCGAGTACTCTTTCACCCAAATTAATATTTTCAGGCTATAGCATTTAAAATGCATATAAAATATTACAAATGCTTTAGTTGCTTTAGTGGGTTACTTTAGTGGTAAGCACCCTTCACTTCCAATCAAGAGGTTATGAGTTCGAGTCACCCCAAGAGCAAGGTAGGGAGTTCTTGGAGGGAGGGAGCCGAGGGTCTATCAGAAACAGCCTCTCTATCCCAGGGTAGGGGTAAGGTCTGTGTACAAACTATCCTCCCCAGACCCCACTAATGGAATTATACTGGGTTATTGTTAACTAATTGAAATCGTAACGTGTTCAAATTTCAGCTTTTGCAGAAAATAATGGAAACGCAAAAAAGTTAAAGAATTCTACAAGAAGATTAGTGCTTTTAGTTAAATAAGTTTTTGGCCATTTAAGTACTTTTGTTGGGGTTGGCCACAAAGATTGATCAAGAACAGGGATCACTATCACATGTTGTGTGGTTTCATTTCATTTTCATATCCACAAAACCCCCAGAAATCCTTCGGGTTCTCTGGTTGGATTGGAGGGTGATTATCCATATGGATGATCTGTGATCGATTCTTCCTTCAATACCTTTTGGGTTGAGTCTGTCGCACAAGGCTTGCCTAGTGCGGTTTATATCCTCTGTGTGATTTGCAAGCTATTACACACGGAGAAGTTTTACCTAGTGCGGACAAAGTGCTCACCACAAAATATTCACCCGAAAGACATAAGCTGTGGAGAGTTGTACCAGCTGAGGTTCCACTCCCACAAAAAAACAACCAGAACACTAACAATTGTTTGCATGTCAATTTCACGTTTATTGACTTTACAAAATACTGTTTTCTTACAACAAATCCGGCTAAATATAAGCAGTGTCACTGGCCGTTAATTATGCTTTTTTAACTAGATGGTCTTGAACTGTATCATTGTCACGACCCAAAATCCTAACCTGTCGTGATGACGCCTATCTCGATACTAAGCAAGCCGGTAATCTCAATAAACTCAAACTTCTTTTTAAGGTTGAAAATATAATATTTAAATACAATACAAACACTCCCCAAAATCTGGTGTCACTGAGTACATGAACATCTAATATGAATACAAGTCTTGAAAATATAGTCTATAATAGTCTCAGACTAAATATAGTGAACAAAGAGATAGAGAAGGAGAGACAAGGTTTGCGGAACACAGCAACTACCTCAAAATCTCCTAAAAATCAACAACGAGAAATGATCAACACCCGCTATGTCCGGGAACACCTGGATCTGCACACGAAGTGCATGGTGTAATATGAGTACAACCAACTCAGCAAGTAACAATAATAAATAAGGAACTGAAGATAGTAACGAGCTACACAGGTATGGTTCATTTCCAGTAATCCCAGCAAAGAATAGACATGCTATCAAATCTGGCAGTTTAATGTCAAATCAATTTTTATACAGTTCCTGTTCATGTAATCCGTATATCAATAATCTTTGAAAGATTTCACAACAATGACAGATAACAACTAAGTGCAACAACAAATGAAAATCAAGTACAACCTCTCAGGACAACAATCACTCACTGGGCTCCCAGCCCTCATCACTCCCTGGGTTCCCAGCCCTCATCACTCACTCTCAATGGGTACTTGTGCTCACTGGGGGTGTACAGACTCTAGAGGGGCTCCTACAGCCCAAGTACTATAATTTGCATGGACAACTCACGTGCTGCACGGATAACTCACGTGCCATAATATAAATATCTGGATCCGCACGGCCAACTCACGTGCCATAATATAAATATCTGTATCCACACGGCTAACTCACGTGCCATAATATAAATATCTGGATCGGCACGGTCAACTCACGTGCTGCACGGACAACTCACGTGCTATAGTATCAATATCTCACAATCAGGCCCTCGGCCTCACTCAGTCATAAATCTCTCAACTCACGTGCTAGCTGATGCACCATGATGAGTTGGACGACCCGTCTGAGCGTGTCTGTAAGAACGACCCCTACCACGGTGAAACTGACCGCCTGAAGGAACACCGCTGTAATCACCCAGACCACGAGGCCTCTTAGCCTCTCTCTCTCTCCACGTTCCTGGCTACGAACCATCTCTATCTACCGCGTAATGTCCACTACCTCATCAAAAGTAGCACCAGATACTCTCTCCCTAGTCATAAGTAACCGCCGCTGATATGTGAGGCCATCAATGAACCTCCTAATCCTATCCCTATCAGTGGGAACCAACCAAACTGCGTGATGAGCCAACTCAAAATATCTTATCTCGTACCGCGTCACGGACATATCACCCTGGCGAAGCTGCTCAAACTGTCTGCGCAGCTCTTCTCTGCGGGACTAAGGTACGAACTTCTCCAAAAAGACCACGGAGAACTGATGCCAAGTAAGGGATGCTGCGACAATAGGCCTACGTCTCTCGTAAGTCTCCCACCATCTGAGTGCAGACCTAGAAAACTGAAAAGTAGTGAATGAGACCCCACTGGTCTCTAGAATACCCGCTGTCCGAAGCATCCGTTGACACCTATCCAGAAAATCCTGAGCATTCTCTGACTTAGTACCGCTAAATGGTGGAGGTCGAAGCCTCTCAAATCTCTCAAGTCTCCTCTGCTCATCATCTGCCATAACAGGAACTACCGGGGCCTGAGCAGCTGCAACCGGCTGGGCTGGTAGTGCCCCCGATATCTGAAGTCCCTGTACTACCTGGTCTGGAGTACGGGCAACGGGGGTATGAGTATCTCCCCAGCCTGAGAAGTGGCAGGTGCGGCCTGAGCCGAAACCACCTGAGCAAGGCCAGTGTAGGCTGCCAATATCTGGGCCAAAGTCTCAATGAGCACAACTGGTGCCTGAGCTGGTCCTGTCGGCTCAACTATATTTGGAATCTGCTCCTGTGCTGGAACAACTGGTAGTATTACAGGTGCTGTTCTAACTATGGTACGAGCTACACCTCGACCTCTACCTCGGCCTCGGCCTCTCGCGGCCCTAACTGGCGGCATTGGCGGCTGACCATCCGATCCAGTAGTACGTGTCCTCACCATCTGTGAGAGATTAGAATAGCAGAAATTTAGTTTCCAGAATCAACAAATTTGCACGACAGAATAGAAGAAAGTGAAATTTTCCTAAGGGTTCTGCAGCCTCTCGAATATAAGTACAAACGTCTCCGTACCGATCAGCAAGACTCTACTAAACCTGCTCATGACTCATGAGACCTATGTAACCTAGGCTCTGATACGAACTTGTCACGACCCAAAATCCTAACCTGTCGTGATGGCGCATATCTTGATACTAGGCAAGCCGATAATCTCAATAAACCCAAACTTCTTTTTAAGGTTGAAAATATAATATTTAAATACAATACAAACACTCCCCCAAAACCTGGTGTCACTGAGTACATGAGCATCTAATATGAATACAAGTCTGGAAAATATAGTCTATAATAGTTTCAGACCAAATACAGTGAACAAAGAGATAGAGAAGGAGAGACAAGGTCTGCGGAACACGACAGCTACCTCAAAATCTCCTGAAAATCAACCACGCGAAAGGATCAACACCCGCTATGTCCGGGAACACTTGGATCTGCACACGAAGTGCAGTGTAGTATGAGTACAACCAACTCAACAAGTAACAATAATAAATAAGGAACTGAAGATAGTAACGAGCTACACAGTTATGGTTCATTTCCAGTAATCCCAGCAAAGAATAGACATGCTATCAAATCTGGCAGTTTAATATCAAATTATATTTTATACAGTTCCTGTTCATGTAATCCGTATATCAACAATCTTTCAGAGATTTCACAATAATGACAGATAGCAACTAAGTGCAACAACAAATGGAAATCAAGTACAACCTCTCAGGACAACAATCACTCACTGGGCTCCTAGCCCTCATCACTCCCTAGGTTCCCAGCCCTCATCACTCACTCTCAATGGGTACCCGCGCTCACTGGGGGTGTACAGACTCCGGAGGGGCTCCTACAACACAAGCGCTATAATCTGCACGGACAACTCACGTGCTGCACGGACAACTCACGTGCTGCACGGATAACTCACGTGCTGCACGGCCAACTCACGTGCCATAATATAAATATCTGGATCCGCACGGCCAACTCACGTGCCATAATATAAATATCTGGATCCGCACGGTCAACTCACGTGCTGCACGGACAACTCACGTGCTATAGTATCAATATCTCATAATCAGGCCCTCGGCCTCACTCAGTCATAAATCTCTCCAGTCTCTCGGACTCTCAATAATCATGAAATCAGCCCAAACAACAATGATATGATGTATCAATAATAATAACAGAGACTGAGATAAAATGTGCAAGTAAAAATTGAGACTGAGTACATATAGCATTTAATAGGCAATTCAACAAGTACACGACCTCTGTGGGTCCCAACAGTACTATCACATAGCCTAAGCATGATTTCTAACATGATTTACAATCAAATTTTATCAACACATAGAGAGCATATAGCTAACAACAAATTATTCAACTTTACAGTTTTCCGGGACGGACCAAGTCACAATCCCGTCGGTGCAAGCCCACACGCCCGTCACCTCCAAAATAATCGCATGATACCAAAATTCGGGGTTTCATACCCTCAAGACCAGATTTAAAACTGTTATTTACTTCAAGCCATGAAATTCTTATTCTGCAATGTCCTTTCCTCGTGAATTGGTCTCCAAACGTCTCGAATCTGATCATAAATAATTCATTTCAGTCAATAAAATTCATTGGAATTAATTCCATAAGAAAACATTAATTTTCCATAAAAATCCGAAAATTAGCTAAAAAATCGCCCATGGGGACCACGTCTCGGAACTCGACAAAAGTTAAAAAATCCGGAAATCCATTCAACCACGAGTCTAACCATACCAATTTTACCAAAATCCGACCCCAACTCGACCCTCAAATCTTTAATTTAAACCAAGAGGGTTTTCAAATTTTTCCAACTCAATTCACCAATTAAATGATAAAAACAACAATGGATTCGGGTAATTTAACCAATATTGAGTTAAGAACACTTACCCCGTTGTTTTGTGATAACCCAAAATATCATCTTTAAATTTAATAATTAATTATGTGATCTAAGCACTATTTATCATTACTCGACTTGAGCGTGCAGTCCGTAAAAATATTTCGGAAAGTTTTCAGGTGAAAAATGAATTAAAATGTGAATTAGAGCTTTAAAACTCAACTGAGTTGACTTTGGTCAATATTTTGAGCAAACGGACTCGGATAAGTATTTTGACAGTTCCGGTAGGTCCGTATTATTATTTGGGACTTAGGCGTATGCCCGGAATCAAATTCTGAGGTCCCTAGCCCGAGATATGGAATTTTGATGAAAAATTTAAAGTTTAAGTTCAAATAGGGACTGGATGTCAAATTATGTGCAAACGACACCGGAATAGAATTTTGATGATTCCAACAGCTCCTTATGGTAATTTTGGACTTAGGAGCGTGATCGGAATTTTATTTGGAAGTCCGTAGTAGAATTAGGCTTAAAATGCCGAAAGTTAAATTTTTGGGAAGTTTGACCGAGGGGTTGACTTTTCGATATCGGGGTCGAAATCCGATTCTGAAAATTTTTATAACTCAGTTATGTCATTTATGACTTGTGTGCAAAATTTGAGGTCAATCGGAATTGATTTGATATGTTTCGGCGCAAAATATAGAAGTTGGAAGAATTGAAAACTCATAATTCGATTCGATGCGCGATTCGTAATTTCGGCGTTGTTTGGCATGGTTTGAAGCCTCAACTAAGTTCATATTGTATTTTGGGACATGTTGGTATATTTGGTTAAGGTCTTGAGGGCCTCGGGTGGATTTCGGAAGGTTAACGGAATGGATTTCGGACAAAAAGGAACTGCTGGAATATTTCTGCTGCAGAATCTATTTTTGGACAGCAACCGGTGCAATCGCAGAGCTGACTTTGGAAGCTTATATCTCGAAATCTATAAGGAATCTAAACATTATCAAAACATGAAAGTTGTAGCTCTTTGATTCTAGTTTCCAGAATGATAAACCATTTATCATTCAGACATTTATACAAAATGTTATGATCGATTGACTGAATCTGGTACTGTAGATTTTTGCTACAGCAGTGTGCATCGCCAGAAATTTCTGCTGCACCGGGCTGACTTTGAGAGCTTATATCTCGCAATCTATAAGGAGTTGGGCAATGAGAAAAACATGAAAGTTTTAGTACTTTGTATCTAGTTTGCAGAACTTTAAACCGTTTGGCTGTTAGAGTTGAGTACAAGAAGTTATGATTGATACACTACAGGCTGTCGAGGAAGAGTTTGATGTTTTCAACATAAGCATGTAATGATCCAAAAGTCCATTTTTAGTTCTAGAGATCGAAATTCGATTTCGAGACTTTCGACATTTTGAAATGAATTATAGGAGGTATGTGGAAAGTTTGGTCTAATTTCATCAAGTCGCGATGGAGTGTTAAGCGCGAAATATGAGTTAATTGTTTAACGAGCGAAATTGGTATCACATTAAGCAAATGATCTCCGAATTGAGTTTCGATTGAACGAATGAGTTCGTAGTTTTATTTGTGACTCATAGGAACAAGAATCGTCGAATTCCGAGTTTGTATGATGGAGTTAGAGTCTTTTTAGTGAAATAAAACTGCTGGTGTAAATAGTCCTGGTGTGCACCTTTAGCGACCAGAGGTGACACTTTTAGCGACGGGAATGGACTTTTAGCGACCGGAATAGTGTTTTTGGGGCAGAAACTTAAGGACCAAAAATGGTCATTTCCTTCATTTCGTTTTGGAGTTTTGGAGTACGGTTCTTCGGCGATTTTGAGGATTTCTTCAAGACTTCAACTTGGGTAAGTGTCCTATATCCAAATGTGATTATATTTCATAAATCCATGGTCATATTCATCATTTATTTCGGATTTAAATGGAAGAAATCAAGATTTTTGCAAAATTTTTCAAAAATGAAAATTTAAGATTTGGAGGTCGAGTTGTTATCGGACTTTGGTAAAATTGGTATGGGTGGACTCGTAATTGAATGGGTTGTCGGATTTTATAAGTTTCGCCGGATTCCGCGATGTGGGTCCCACGGGCAAATTTTGAGCTAATTTTGAATTTTTAATGAAAATGTAATATTTTCTTATGAAAGTGATTACTATAATTTTTGTTGATTGTATCGAATTAATTATGACTAGATACGAGTCGATCGGAGTCGGAAATTCGAGAAAAAAGCATAATACTTGGTTAAATTGGAGCAAGTGGAGGTAAGTGACTTGTCTAACCTTGTGTGGGGGAAATTTCCCCTAGGATTGGTATTGATGTGATTATTGAAATGTGTTGAAAGTCGTGTGCACGAGGTGACGAGTGTGTACACGGGTTAAATTGTGAAAGATTATATTTTAAAATTGTGTAGATCACTGTGGCGCATTTATTAAATTATTTTATCTTGTTATATTCTTCATCATTGGTCTGAGATATATACTTCAAATTTGTTTGATCTTTTCCTACTAATTGTTTTACCTGTTTAGTTGAAACTTGGTTTCTTTTATTCTGTGCATTATTTGAAGATTGATTTTCTTTAAATTAAATATTATTAATATGAAGTATTTGACATTTTTAAACTTGATATTGAAGCAACGTAGTAAAGATTTTAAAATATTATTTTCCTAAATTATTTACTCCTGAATATTTTTATACTCATTGTGAGGGAGCCGTGAGCTCTTTATTGTGGAAAACTATTATTGATGATTTATTTTGGCATGATCCGTGAGCTCTTTATTGTGGAAAAATATTGTTGTTGAATTATTTTGGCAAGTTAAATTATTTGAGCACTTGGGGTACAAATTGTGATATATTGTGATATTGATACGCATGCGGTGGTATAAGGTCTGGGTGTTGAAATGCATGCGGTGAGATAAGGGTGGCTTGATACGCGTGGTTAGTAGGGGAACTACTAGATGTCATGCGGTGTGATAAGGGTGGCTAAAACGCGGGATGCTATTTCGGAAAAAATATTTTCTTTAAAATAAATTGTGAAGGCTCCCGCGGTGATATAAGGAAATGAGATATTGTGAATTTATTTATGATTTGGGACTACGAGGCGGTACCTCGGGAGTGCCCTTGTTGATATTGATTTATGGCATAGTTGCTTTCGATTAATTGTTGTGATTTTCATAAAGTTGAAGGAAATTCTGTTTTGATTCCACGAGATATTATTTGTAATTATTTGATGTTATTAAATGTGACGTACTAATTGATTCATTTCCAATGTCATTTTATTTTACTACATTGATAAACATTTTACCATGCCATTATTATATTCTAGTAGGGCTTCACCTGACCTCGTCACTACTCTACCGAGGTTAGGCTTGGCACTTACTGGGTATCGCTGTGGTGTACTCATACTATGCTTCTGCACATCTTTTTGTGCAGATCCAGGTACATTTTACCAGCCTAGATGTCAGTGAGTTACTTGCACACAGAGACTTCGAGGTATATCTGCCAGCGTCCGCAGACTCCGGAGTCCCCTTCTATCATTTTATGTTGCTTCCTTATATTTTATTTAGACCTTGACATATAGAGACATGGAGAATAAATTCTTAGAAGCTTGTGACTTATTTCTACCGGGTTTTGGGAGTTGAAATTGTTTGAATTGTAGTTTATTTATTTCAGATATTTATTATTATTCCGCATTGATAGGCTTACCTAGTCTTAGAGACTAGGTGCCATCACGACATCCTACAGAGGGAATTTGGGGTCGTGACAAGTTGGTATCAGAGTACTAGGTTCATAGGTGTCATGAGTTACAAGCAGGTTTAGTAGAGTCTTGCAGATCGGTACGGAGACGTCTGTACTTATCTTCAAGAGGCTATGGAACTATTAGGAAATATTCACTTCTTTGACTCTTTATCGTGCGACATTGATTTAGCTTGAAACATATATCTTATATTTCTTTGTATCCACTCGTGTATGACATTGCGCACTCGGTATCAGTTGTGCGTCGACAGTTCGTGATGCCATAGATGGACTATGAGGGAGCCAGAGATGCTCAAACATTGCCTCAACGTGTGGTTCCGACTGAAAATTCGGGCGTATTGAGAGATCACCTAGTGAATCATGTAGGGGTGCAACGGACGTTGGCGTCTGGTTGATTTATACAAGCTGTGAAGATTATTATTGTGGATCATCGGACGTTGTGACCTATGACTTCGTGCCGAGTAGGGGGAGTCCACTACCAATGGGTGGATTGCGGGGTCATGTATTATATCAGTTTTGGCCTGAAATGTATATATGTGGTACTGAAAGGTTCCCTAAAATTTACACATGTTTAAGGCCTAAGATTTCGTAGAGGATAAGGTTGGGACTTGCGGTATGTACGCCTCCTTAATAATCATGTACTTCAGTACCAAAGGAGTTATAGAAACAACTCTAAATTTCTAGAAGGTCTACTCAGCGTGGATGTCACGGTTGCGGATTTTGGGGTGCTTCGGAGGAAGTACACTTGTTGATGAGAGTCTGGACTATGTGGTTCATGATAAGATTTGTCTATATGGAGCTCTACTTTTGTGATCGTTGTGTATAAATAGGGGTAAGGGTTACCCCAAAGAAGAATCTAAGAGTATATAAGGAAATTGGCCCACTCAACAGTGTTGAGTCAGCATAACAAAAGAAGAAATTTGCCTTGGGAGATATAATTCTCCAACGGTGTTCGTGGAAAGCCTATGAAGAGGGCAGACCAGCCAATGCAACACCGCCCACTTGGCTCAGTTCTCAGAAACGCTTTTGAAAGAGTTTGTTTCCTGGACTCTCCGTAATGCGTGGCGCATAGGGTATGAACGGTTGCGTCAGATCATCATTGACGGTGTCAGAATATGCCATCAAGTTCAATAAGTTAGCCCGTCATACCCCTACTTTGATTCCTGCAGCCAGATGGCGAGTTCATAGACTCATTAAAGGACTCAATTATGATCGTAAAATTTTGTACGACTCGGGAGCTACAAGCTGATACTTCATTTCTGCTAGTTGTACAAATTGCCAAGATATAAGAATATGTTCGGGGTGAAAACAAAAAAGGAAACTAAGGAGACCAAGACGTCTCAAGGTTCTGGGGGATTCAGTGGATTCTACTCTGCAAGTATAAATCATTATGGAGGGGGCTCGGGCAGTCGGCCAGCCCAGTCCGCATATCGGATTACTCGGGGTGCTCCAGTAAGTTCTTTAAATGCACCACCGACATGAGTTCCTACAATGGTTATTCGAGTTATCTGCACAGACTCAATATGAGCAGCCTAACCCGCAAAAGGGTTGTTATGAATACGGTGATACTAGGCACATCATGAGAAAAATTGTCAAAAACTTGGGAGAGACTTATTTTATAAAAGCACTCAGGCTACGTGCCCCATTGCAGTTACTACACCACCCACACGACCAGTCAGGGGTGGAGGACAGATGAGTAAAAGGCATCCTAGAGGTGGAGACCCAGCCATTGATATATTTATTTTACGGTATGGCGGAGGTCGCTACATCAGATAGTGTCGTTATAGGTACGACCTTGATTTCATATAAAGGAATAATTTCCTTAAGTTGATTCGGTTCTCAATATCGAAACGAGTCTTCCTATTGTGCTCCACTTATGAGTGAGCTTCATAATTCTATAATCTACTTATGTGTTTACCCATGTTGGGAGATTTTATGGAGATAACTACGCCTATCATTTCGTGTTGGTCACTAATAAGAGCTGCGAGGCTAAATGTGGCTTTCTGTTACTCATTTCGGTAAATTTTGATGTAAATTCCGAATAATTAACTGAAAATTATGAATTATATGCCCTACCAGTGTGGGGTTCATTATGTGTTATGATTTGGTGTAACCGAAATTATTTAAAAGGAGAAAATAGAAATTTGCAATTGGCACGATGTGCATATTACTTGTGATTCAGAACTGAGGGCGAGATCCTCACATTTTTATATAAATTGGTATGTTTAAACCGGGATACGAGCTGTGGTGGAAGTTATATAAGGACGAGAACCTTGTGAGGAAAATTCTTGTGTTTAAGTTCTCCCTTGTGAAATTAAATTTGTACTTTAGTACTAATAGGGAGGCATGCCTGTTAGGCTTATTTGAAAATTCTTATATAAAATTCTCTGTGCATAGTTGTCAAATTCTTGTTGTAATTATTAATTTTTAACCTATGAGGTAGGTGCCCGCCTAGGTGGCGTTAAATGTGACTCGTTAATTCGGATAAATAATTATGAGGTCTTCATGCCTCGCATCTAGTTATCAGTATTGTGAAGGTTTGTAACGAGATTTTTGTTAACATGAGGTTAAATGATGATTCTGTAATTGATTATGAACAACTATTAAGACCAGATTGACCCAGAAGGGTGCTCCGTTCAGATAGATCGAGGAATGTAAGGAGAACATCCAAAAGCTCAAGACAGCGTTGACTATAGCCCCAATGTTGGTATTACTACAGGTTCAGGGTCTTATATTGTGTATTGTGATGCGTCGCGTATTGGTCTCGGCGCGATGTTGATACAAGACGGTAGGGTGATTGCCTACGCATCCAGACAGTTAAAGGTACATGAAAAAAAAATAAAAAAAATTGGTTCACGGCCTTGAGTTAGCAGCTATTGTTCGTACCTTGAAGAATTTGGCGGCATTATTTGTACGGTGTCCATTGTAAGGTCTACACCGATCACCGAAGTCTATAGCATCTATTTAAACATAATGATCTTAATTTGTGGCAGCAAAGGTGGTTGGAGTTGCTTAAGGATTATGATATCACCATTCTCTATCATCCTGGGAAGGCCAATGTGGTGGCCGATGCCTTGAGTCGTAAAGCGGAGAGTTTGGGCAGCTTAGCATATTTACCGGTAGAAGAGAGGCCTTTGGCCTTGGATATTCAGGCCTTGGCCAGCCAGTTTGTCAGATTGGATATTTCCGAACCGAGTCGAGTTTTGGCTTGTGTGGTTTCTCAGTCTTCTCTTTATGATCGTATCAGGGAGCGTCAGTATGATGAACCTCATTTGCTTGTCCTTAAGGATACATTTCAGCACAGTGATGCCAAAGAAGTTGCAATTGGAGATGATGATGTATTACGGATGCAGGGCAGGCTATGTGTGCCTAATGTAGATGGTTTTCGTGAATTGATTCTCCATGAGGCTCACAGTTTGCGGTACTCCATACATTCGGGTGCTGCGAAGATGTAGAAGGACTTGAGGCAATATTATTGGTGGAGGAAGATGAAGAAAGACATAGTGGAGTATGTAGCTCGGTGTCTAAATTGTCAACAAGTGAAATATGAGCATCAACGACCGAGTGGATTGCTTCAGAAGTTAGTGATTCTAGAATGGAAATGGGAGAAGATCACTATGGATTTCATTGTTGGGCTCTCACGGGCTCAGAGGAAGTTCCATGCAGCTTGGGTGATTGTGGATAGATTGACCAAGTCAGCTCATTGCAATCCTATGATGACTACCTACTCTTCCGAGCAGTTGGCTCGAATCTATATTCGCGAGATTGCCAGATTTCATGGCATACCGGTATCTATCATCTCTGACCGGGGTACGCAGTTTACATTACGGTTTTGGAGGGAAGTACAACGTGAGTTGGGTACTCGGGTAGAGTTGAGTACAACATTTCACCCTCAGACGGACGAGCAGTCCGAACGTACTATTCAGATACTGGAGGATATGCTTCGTGCGTGTGTGATAGATTTTGGGGGTGCTTGGGATCAGTTCTTACCACTTGCGTAGTTTGCTTACAACAATAGTTGTCAGTCAAGCATTCAGATGGCTCCGTATGAGGCCTTGTATGGTAGGTGGTGCCAGTCCCCAGTGGGTTTGTTCGAACCGGGCGAGGCTAGGCTATTGGGTACAGACTTGGTTCAGGATGCCTTGGAAAAGGTTAAGTTGATTCAGGATTGACTTCGTACAGCCCAATCTAGACAGAAGAGTTATGCGAATCGGAAGGTTCGTGATGTTGCATTCATGGTTGGTGAGCGGGTATTGCTCTGGGTTTCGCCTATGAAGGGTGTGATGAGGTTCGGGAAGAAGGGCAATTTGAGCCCTAGGTATATTGGGCCTTTTGAGATTCTTGAGAGAGTTGGAGAGGTGGCTTACAAACTTGCACTACCACCTAGTTCTCTTTGCCGGCCATCCGGTATTCCATGTTTCCATGCTTCGAAAATATCACGGCGATCCGTCTCATGTGTTAGACTTCAGTTCGGTTCAGTTGGACAAGAATCTATCTTATGTTGAGGAACCAATGGCTATTTTGGATAGGCATGTTCGAAAGATGAGGTCAAAGAACATTGCTTCCGTGAAGGTTCAGTGGAGGGGTCATCCGGTCGAGGAGGCGACTTGGGAGACCGAGCATGATATGCGCAGCTGTTATCCACACTTATTCACCAGCTTAGGTACTTTTTCTAACTCCGTTCGAGGACGAACGTTTGTTTTAGAGGTGGAGAATGTGATGACCCAAAATGTCATCTTTAAATTTAATGATTAATTATGTGATCTAAGCACTATTTACCATTACTCGACTTGAGCGTGCAGTCCGTAAAAATATTTCGGAAAGTTTTCAGGTGAAAAATGAATTAAAATGTGAATTAGAGCTTTAAAACTCAACTGAGTTGACTTTGGTAAATATTTTGAGCAAACGGACTCGGATAAGTGTTTTGACAGTTCCGGTAGGTCCGTATCATTATTTGGGACTTAGGCGTATGCCCGGAATCAAATTCCGAGGTCCCTAGCCCGAGATATGAAATTTTGATGAAAAATTTAAAGTTTAAGTTCAAATAGTGACCGGATATCAAATTATGTGCAAACGACCCGGGAATAGAATTTTGATGATTCCAACAGCTCCGTATGGTGATTTTGGACTTAGGAGCCTGATCGGAATTTTAGTTGGAAGTCCGTAGTAGAATTATGCTTGAAATGCCGAAAGTTGAATTTTTGGGAAGTTTGACCGAGGGGTTGACTTTTTGATATCGGGGTCGAAATCTGATTCTGAAATTTTTTTATAACTTAGTTATGTCATTTATGACTTGTGTGCAAAATTTGAGGTCAATCGGAATTGATTTGATATGTTTCGGCGCAAAATATAGAAGTTGGAAGAATTGAAAACTCATAATTCGATTCGATGCGCGATTCGTAATTTCGGCGTTGTTTGGCATGGTTTGAAGCCTCAACTAAGTTCATATTGTATTTTGGGACATGTTGGTATATTTGGTTAAGGTCCCGAGGGCCTCGGGTGAATTTCGGAAGGTTAACGGAATGGATTTCGGACAAAAAGGAACTGCTGGAATATTTCTGCTGCAGAAGCTATTTTTGGACAGCAACCGGTGCAATCGCAGAGCTGATTTTGGAAGCTTATATCTCGAAATCTATAAGGAATCTGAACATTATCAAAACATGAAAGTTGTAGCCCTTTGATTCTAGTTTCCAGAATGATAAACCATTTACCATTCAGATATTTATACAAAATGTTATGATCGATTGACTAAAACTGGTACTGCAGATTTTTGCTACAGCAGTGTGCATCGCCAGAAATTTTTGCTGCACAGGGCTGACTTTGGGAGCTTATATCTCGCAATCTATAAGGAGTTGGGCGATGAGAAAAACATGAAAGTTATAGTACTTTATATCTAGTTTGCAGAACTTTAAACCGTTTGGCTGTTGGAGTTGAGTACAGAAAGTTATGATTGATACACTACAAGCTGTCGAGGAAGAGTTTGATGTTTTCAACATAAGCATGTAATGATCCAAAAGTTCATTTTTAGTTCTAGAGATCAAAATTCAATTTTGAGACTTTCGACATTTTGATAATGAATTATAGGAGTGATCTGGAAAGTTTGGTCTAATTTCATCAAGTCGCGATAGAGTTTTAAGCGCGAAATATGAGTTAATTATTTAACGAGCAAAATTGGTATCACATTGAGCAAATGAGCTCCGAATTGAGTTTCGATTGAACGAATGAGTTCGTAGTTTTATTTGTGACTTATAGGAATAAGAATCGTCGAATTCCGAGTTCGTATGATGGAGTTAGAGCCTTTTTAGTGAAATAAAACTACTGGTGTAAATAGTCCTGTGTGCACCTTTAGCGACCAGATGTGGCACTTTTAGCGATGGGAATGGACTTTTAGCGACCGGAATAGTGTTTTTGGGGCAGAAACTTAAGGACCAAAAATAGTCATTTCCTTCATTTCGTTTTGGAGTTTTGGAGCACGGTTCTTGGGCGATTTTGAGGATTTCTTCAAGACTTCAACTTGGGTAAGTGTCCTATATCCAAATGTGATTATATTTCATAAATCCATGGTCATATTCATCATTTATTTCAGATATTTATTATTATTTCGCATTGATAGACTTACCTAGTCTTAGAGACTAGGTGCCATCACGACATCCTACGGAGGGAATTTGGGGTCGTGACATGTTTCCTCTGAAAATCACCCAAAATCGCCTCAAATGAGTTTAAGTTCTGAACTCCGGAACCTATCAAATCACGTCCGATTGACCTCCAATTTTGCACACAAGTCATAAATGACATAACAGAGGTATTTCAATTTTCAGAATAGGATTCCGACCCCGATATCAAAAAGTCAACCCCTCGGTCAAACTTCTCAAAAATTAAACTTTCGGCACTTCAAGCCTAATTCATCTACGGACTTTCAAATAATATTTCGGACATGCTCCTAAGCCCAAAATTACCATACGGAGTTATTGGAATCATCAAAATTCAAATCCGAGGTCGTTTACACATAGGTCTATATCCGATCCACTTTTCTAACTTAAATTTTCAATTATGAGACTAAGTGTCTCATTTCACTCTGAGTTCCTTCCGGACCCGAACCAACTAACCCGATAAGTCATAAATCAATTTCAAGATATAAATTGAACAGTAAATAGGGGAACGAGGTTATAATATTCAAAACGACCGAGCGGGTCGATGCAATCATAATGAAGAAATCAACACGAGGAGATACACAAAAGATTTTCCTTTGCTTAATTTATGTTTATGTAGAGAAAGTATGTGTTTTCTTTATTAAGTGGTATAAAAAAAAAAGCATCTTTTTTTTTTCAAAGTATCTTGACTGCAAATCATTTGAAAAAAAAAAGGAACAAAAAAAGAACAACGCTGCATACAAGATAAAATAAATGAGGAAAAGGAAAATTGTATCTCGAAATTGAATGGATTGGATACCTTTTTAGTAGTCTTAGGGTACGCGCTTTGTGCGTGAACCCTAATTTAATGAATATATAATTTTTAAAATTATTTAACTATAATATTAAATAATGTATTTATGTTTTAATAAAAAATAAAGAACGGAAGAAAGTAGCCTATGATTACTTCAGGTGTAAATTAAAAGTTAGTAGTTTTTTGTTTGGGTGTAATTTCCACCATTATTCTATACAGATTTTTCTTTTATGCTTTATTTTTTTATTTCATATTAAAGAAGATGTAATAAATTACATGTAATTAAAATTTATTATTTTTGTGTTAAAATTAAGTGAAGATTCATAGACGTGCAATACAATCCGATTAACTAAATAAAGCTACAATTTGTATTGGTTAAAATTATAATGTGAACTTTGAATAAATTATTAAGATTTTGAAGTAAATCATGTATTTGTCACTCCTATTCCGAATCATGCAAAAACAAGTAAGAATCCCTATTGTCGTTGGGAATGCCAATTTATGGAAAGGAAAAGAAACCTTCCGATAAGCGGTCCTCATCGAAAACAAAAATATATTAATTACCCATATTATATTAATTTTAAATTTTTAAATATTAACTTTTAGATTGTATTGACAGTTAGACAGTTTCATTTCTTAGTTCATAGATTTAGACGCTCATGACTTAGTGACACCCCGATATTTGGGGCTCATTTCCGTATTTTTTATAATTATATTTAGAGTTGATTTAGTTTATGAAAAATTCAAATATTGAAATGTTTTATTAAATTCTTATAATCGGTTTAGTAGAAATATTTTGGAAAGTAGGCTTGCCTTGTAACACGATAGGCGCCATCACGACCATGGTTAGATTTTGGGTCGTGACACTCGGTTATTTCGACCCCAAGACGCCCCCAACTCATATAAAAGTCAACCTAAACCTATTTTGTAAGGGGGGACGTGACTTGGAGAGAGAAATAAAAGTACAAAATACTCGGGATCACGGATTTGAGCAATTGTTATATTCTTCCTCTAGTATTCATTGATTTTATATTTGAAAATATTAATTTTGATGATGGTATGAACATGAGTGGCTAAGAATCTTATTACTCTAGGGTTATGGGTGATACATGAATGTTGATGTTTGAAGTTTAATTTGACGAATTTGATTTTATCATATTGGGTTATTTATTTAATTTTGTTTTTAATTATTTTGCTGAGTAGCTAACAGTGAAATACTATCTACGAATCTAGAGTTGAACTCGAAAGTGGGAATTCTAGATTGCATATAAAATTAAATAGAGCAGGTTCTTGAACCCGGGTATCGGAGAAAGGATTCGCGATTAGGATAGAAATATACCTAATTGTCTTGTTTGGTGGAAATACAGGAAGTGTAAATGCATTCTTGTTAATCTTAATTCCATAGACATATAGGCATTAAGTTAGCTTAAATAGGCAAATAAGAACTCGACAGTTTCTTATGAGTAATATCAACCTTGTCAACCAACAATCCAGATAAATCAATTAGTCATTTTAAGACAAGAACACAATATGATTGTTAGCTAACCCGTGACCCTGGAATATCATCTTCTATTGATTGTTATCTGAAATTGCTTAAGTGTTGTGGTTGATTTCTAGTTATTTCATTGCTTGATAGTTTTAGGTAGTAAATTAGTCAATTTTATATTTTGTGAGAAATCTCTTAAATCGATAAGTTATTTGAGTTTGAATCAGTCAAAAGTTAATCATAAGTCTTTGTAGGAACGATACTCTACCCACTACTCTATTACTTGACGATCACGTATACTTGCGTGAGTGTGTTTGGTCGCAACAATTACTCCGCAGGAGATAACCCACATGCTTAGCCTCAAATTGGCATCTTGCTATACCCTTTCGCAGACACAATTACTATGGAATAACTTAATATTTCTGAGTTTGAACTCATCAACACGACATAAAAATCTACTTCACTCTACAATTAAATAGCATGATAGATCCCTCAACGCACTCACAACTCAAGACCGTACGTCACATCAAAACAGGAATCAAGTACCCAATAGCAAACTCTCGAGTCACAAGTAAACTTTATTTGTCTCATTCAACCCATCTGAACACATCCCGCATTCACATCATACTCATCATATAATCATGCAACCGCTCATTGAGCCAAGAATTCCACTCATAGGGATACTACCGAACGCATAAGTCCAAACGCACAAGTTCTCACAACCGAAACTACCGAGCTTAAGTTGCGGTCTAACCCCAGCCTCAAGTCCTCCAGACTGGCCCATCACCAAAACATATAATACTCATCTCAAACCTCGTTCATGGAATCACAAGTCAGCGATGCACAAACGATACTGAGTGCTCACATACGCACACGAATGTGTGGAAGGGATTCAAAGAGTTATGTTTCAACCTGAATCAATATCATATGATAGAATACAAGAAAGTGAAATTTCTTAAGGGTTTGACATCCTCTCGAAAATAAATACGGACGTCTCTGTACCGATCCGCAAGACTCTACTAAATCTGCTCATGACTCGTGAGACCTATGTAACCTAGGCTCTGATACCAACTTGTCAAGACCCAAAACCAATCGTCCTGATGGTGCCTATTGTGGAACTAGGCAAGCCAACTATTCAACCATTTCAACCAAATAAAAGCTTTGAAAATTAATCGGAAGCAGTTAATATTTAAGAAAACCCTTTTAAACCCCGAATTAAAACCACAACGCAATATAAATCTCTCCCAAAACTGGGGTGTCACCGAGTACAAAAGCATCTATACCAGGATACAGCCTACTACAATGTCTGAGGAATAAAAACTGAAATACAAATAAGATAATAAAGGATAGTCAAGGCATGTGAACGTCATGCAACTACCTCGATAGTCTCCGAGATCTCGACTCTTCACTCAGCAGTCGCCGTAACTAGAAGCACCTGAATCTGCACACAAGGTGCAAGGTGCAGCGTGAGTACAACCAACTCAGTAAGTAACACTTCTAAACTTGGTTTTGAGGGTTCGAAACCCCCAATTATGTGTTATGTGATTGGTATTGAGGTGACACACATGCCAAGTGACGGGCGTGCACCATGAGAATTGTGACCTGGTCGATTCCATGGTACTGTCTAGTGGTTCTATCTTGTTGATATCTGTGTTTTCATCATGTGATAAAGTAATTGAGCTGTCACTCATGCTAGATATCATGTTTAGGCTTTATGTCGGTACTATTGGGACCCATAGTGGTCGTTTCCTATTGTTGTCTTACAGATTTCATTGATATTGTAACGATCTAGGCAGTCGTTTTGAGAATTTAAGTCCTGATCGGCGACATAAGACCTTGAGCAGCTTTGTATTATGTGTATGGACTTGCGTGCATGATTGAATTCAGTTACCGGATAATTCGGAGTGATTTGGGACACTTAGTCCCTAAAACAGAAGCTTAAGTCTTAGGATTTTGACAATAGTTGGAACTGTATGAAGACGACTCCGGAATAGAGTTTTGTCGGTTACGTTAGCTCCGTTGGGTGATTTTGGACTTAGGGGAGTGTCCGGATTATGTTTTGGAGGTCTGTAGCTCATTTAGGCTTGAAATGGCAAAAGTCAAATTTTTGGAGATTTTTGACCGGAAGTGGATTTTTTGATATCAGGGTCGGATTCCGATTTTGGAAGTTGGAGTAGGTCCGTAATGTCAAATATGACTTGCCTGCAAAATTTGACGTCATTCCGGGTTAATTTGATAGGTTTCGGCATGAGTTTTAGAAGTTGGAAGATTTGAAAGTTCTTAAGTTCGATTCTTGGTTCGATTCATAGTTTTGCCATTGTTTGATGTGATTTGAGACCTCGAGTGAGTCCGTATTAGGTTATGGAACTTGGTTGTATGCTTGGACGGGAGCCCGAGGTGTGTTTCGGACGAGTTTCGGATGGTTTTTTGTGGTTGTGAAGAGGTATGCGTTCTAGTGTAATCGCACATGCGGACCTTGAGTGCAGGTGCGAAGATTTAGACAATCGAATTTGGGAAAATGGGGGAAAAGTTCTTCAATCGAATTTCTGAGTTTTGATTTGGATTTAGACATCGAATTCGGATAATTTTGGTACGAGTGAACTCGTGAGTGAATGGGTGTTCGTATTTTGTGACTTTTACCCGATTCTGAGATATGGGCCCGGGTCGACTTTTTAGGGCAAATTTCAGAAATTTTGTTAAAGTATTGATTTAATTAATTAGATGAGCCTATTGTAGTTGTATTTATTATATGCAATTATTTTTGGCTAGATTTGGGCCATTCAGAGTCGGATAATTGAGAAAAAGGCATTCTTACGGACTGATTGAGCTTGGTTTGAGGTAAGTATCTTGCCTAACCTTGTGTGAGGGATTTTCCCTTAGGATTTGAGTCTTCTATGTTGATTTTAGTCCATGTACGCGAGGTGACGAGTGTGTACTCGGACTTATTTATGGAAAGTTAGCCTTTTAGGGTTCTTAGGTCCTTATATTCACTAAGTATGAAGTTGTTCTTGATAAGATTAAGTTCCTATTTACTAGTTTCACCTGTACATGCTTTAATTTGAATTAATTGCTTCAAGATTCACTCTTATTGCCTATTTGACTCTTCATTTGACTTAACTGAAGATTTTACCTCTTCTATTGTCATGCTATCTTTTCATAACTGCTTATCTTTATTTGGGATTATTATTATCTCATCCTATAATTGTTCAGTCTTAATTGAGGTTATGACTATCTTTTCGATGCTTATCCTTAATTGAATTATTGAATATCCTTCGAAATTTCTCAACTTTAAAAGAAGTTAGATATCCTACATCTTAGTCGACTTGTTTTATTTGGAATTATTTGACTCGTGTTAGCCTCCCTGTTGTTGAAATGTATATTGTGGGGTCATTGCTACATATTAGTTTTCCCTTGTTGAGTTGTCCTCTTTGCGCCTCACATCCTTTACTATGGTTATTCCTTATGAATTGGTCCTACTGTTTCTTTGTGATTTAAAGTTCTTGAGTTGACTTACTTGTCGTACTTTATATTAATGTCATTGTTGCTGTTGTACTTGTTGCTATTGTGATGCACGAGGTTTCTGCCGTGCGGTTGTGGTTATTGTGATGCACAAAGTTTCTGCCGTGCGGTTGTTGTTATGGAGTTGCACAAGGTTTCTGCCGTGCGGTTGTTGTTATGGGGTTGCACGAGGTTTCTGACGTGCTATTGATACTATTGATATTTGCACATGCAGTGTAACAAGGTGGGATATATATATATATATATTTGTGAGTTGCGCATGTGGCAAGATAAGGTGGAAACATTGTTATACACGTGTCGCGAAAGACAAGGCGAGCACTTAATTTATTATTACACACGTGGCGAGACAAGGTGGGCTGTGTCAGGGATTGATTTATGATGATTTGTGGCCTGGGGGCATTCTTGTTGTTGATATTTGTGTAGTGGTATACGTACCTGTGTGAGCTTTATCTTGTGAAAGCTGTGAGAAAATATTGTACGTGTTGTCCGTTCTTTTTCCTTATGCTTATTTGCTGATATGGACTATGGTAGGACACTTGCACAAGCATACACGTAGTTAAGTACTCTTATTGGATAAGAGGTGTTCTTGATATTGTTGAGCATTGATGCTCACCCTTGTTTACTTGCCTTCTATATGAGAATGGATCTATTGGAATGTGAGTCAGTGCGGTTATGAGGTATTATGAGGGCATAGGATGCCATGTGTTAGGGTTCAGGTATTGAGCCCCGTGAGATATGATTTGTCCGAGGTTCGGTACCTCGTGTAAGCACGTAATTTCTGACTCGCACATTAGAATTATTTTTAATAGTCTTAGTATTTTTAGAATATTTATTTAAGTTTATTTCTATAGGATTTTACTTTATTATTAATTTTAATTCTAGTTTTAAAGCACAAAAATTGAAAAATACAAAAAAAATAGTTTCATATAGTTTGCCTTAATTAATTGGAATTAATTTTATATTTAATAGTATATATTAAAATTGTTAAGTTTCTTAATTGATGGACTTTAAGAGTTGAAATCCCAAATTTTGAGCACAAACTTGGCCACTAAAGGCCCAAATTTGAGCCCAACTCGCTCAAGCCCATACCCACTCCCCATTCGACCTAACCTAATTCCTACTCCCTACAAAAGGAGCTCAATCTCATTGAAGGGACCTCACGGCCGCACCTCCAAAAGAGAAGGAGAGGATCTCCATCGGGACCTTGGTTTTGATAAGAAAGAAGCAGCTTCTCCCTTCCTTCTCCACTCCCAGCATCAAGCACATTCCTTAGCACAATCAACCAGCCAACAACCACCCCAAAACAACCTCCAAAACTCAGCAAAATTTCCATCCAAAAACTCCAAGAAGCAAAATACTTCAGCTCCAAAAAGTCATGAAAACGTAGTTGTAGCACCGTCCCTTTTAGCACCCTTAAACAGCCCATGTTTTCACACCAATATTCCAGCCAAACAACCTCCAAAATACCATTTTTTCAGTCCAAAACCCAGCTCAAAAATAGCCGAAAACAACCTCAAAATCAGCCGGAGTTCAGCTTCGTCGTTTTGGTTTAGTTCGAGTTTTTCGGCAAAATTTCGCCCACCGTCGAGGTCCGTTCGTGGTTCAGTTCGTGTTTCGCTATTGCTAGATGAGCTTAGGCGAAGGTTCTGTACTAACTCAATATTCAGAAAGGAATTTTTTCTACTAGAAGGTTCACTCTTCCCTTTCACCCATGTTATACTATCTATCTTCCTATTATTTATTTTGATTGGTACTCTATTACTTGGATTTGTTTTGCTTTTTTATTTAATCAGCATATAGTTTTCAATTAACGTTATTGAGTTGGTTTAATGAAAGTTGAGACGGAAACTTTATAGGTTCAAATTGGATTGAAACAGTGTTTGTAATCAAGGGAGTTAGCTTTATAAATGTGAAGTAGACTTGGATAAATATGTCTAATGGTTGGGTAAATATGATCTGACTTAGTATTATTTAGTCTAGAATTAAAAGAATCAAGAATTAGCTTTGTTGCTTATTTTATTCTATTGGGCCGTGGGGTTGGACACCAAGAATGAAAATTGAAGTTATCATGTTAATTGTGTTACTTGATTTGCTTGGATCGCTAGTAGCATGCTAGGTCGTACGTTCATTATGCAAACTTTAGGAGTTTCTATTTTAGTATCGAGGCAAGAGGTTGTCCCCCTAAGTTTATTATCATTCGGGGAATGCCTTGAAGAATTTGTACATATTTTATCCAGGATATACCCTGTAGTACATGTAGTTGGAGGCCATGACAGATATCGTGGAGGAAGCATTAGTATAGGCTAGCATTAATTAAATAAATCATCACGGCTATGGGTATGGTTCCCGTGGCATAGTCGTGATACATAATCCCCAATTCGGGTGCGCATTTCATGTGACCCGACCATAACTTCAAATAATAATAAAAATAAATATGTTGTAGATCGTAGGTACGGTTCACGTGAGGCGATTCAAACTGTGTACAAAAACAAACAAGTGAGCGACATCGCGACTTGTTCAAACAAATCTCATAAATACTAAAAGCGGTTTTAAAAGGTAAAAATGCACAACAGGTCTCAAATATGTATTAAATCAGATAATTAGGCCAATTATTAATAGTTGAGCGACCGTGCTAAAACCACAGAATCCGGAAGTGCCTCACAGCTTCTCCCGGGTTAACAGAATTCCTTACCCGATCTTCTGTGCTCGCAGACCATAAATAAGAGTCAAAATTTCTTCGATTTGGGATTTAAAATGAACCGGTGACTTGGGACACCATAAATTATTCCAAGTGGCGACTCTGATTAAATAAATAATCCCCTTTCGATTAATGTCACTTTAATTGAAAAAACTCTCATATCCTCTCTGGAAAAAAGAGGTGTGATAGCTCTGGCGACTCTGCTGGGGACAAGAACCTAGAACTTCTGGTTCAGGGATCAGAATTCGAGCTTAGAATAACTGTTATACTTGGCTTTTGTTTAATATCTGATTCGTTACATTCTTCACCTCTTAAACAAACGTTCATCCTCGAACGTGCTAAGAATTATTCTGAGGTTATCAAATTGATGATTTTACTTTTACACATATACTCCAGGTTGATCCCACATTACCGCATTTGAGATTAGCCCAACAACACCATCTCAATTGAGATTATTTCTTTTATCCATATTTGTAAACTTTAAGACCAATTTCTTACACTTCAAACATTTCCAAAAAGCCTGATTTTCACAACAATGCACGGTATTAGTCTCAACTGGCTATAGCAACTCGTGCCTACGCACAAATCAATTTTCTTGATAGTGTTAAGTACTTCCAAATTTTTCCGGAATGTTACATTCTCCCCCACTTAGGATCATTCGCCCTTGAATTTGAAGTAGAGTCCCCTCTCAAATACATAACATAACTTATCTCTTCTTTCGCACGTCTCAATCCCCCAAATTTTACAGAAATTTTGGTAGAGTCTCCCCTGTAAATGGGGCATATCCGCCTGCCAGAGTAACACCAAAACAACTCCTAAAAACACATCCACAACCCAACAAAGCACCCTAATGTATATATCAATAACACTAATCTCATCATTACAAGCACCGCATTATCATAATGATATCAGGACATGAAACGCATCATATGTATGCCCATCACCACATCTCTAGTCTTAATAATTGTTCATAATCGATTACAATATCGCCAATTAACCTCATATTAACCAAAATCTCGTTTCGAATTTTCACAACACTGACAGCAAAATGTGAGGCAAGAAGACCTCATAACTATTTACTCGACTTAACGAGTCATATTTAACGCCACCTAGGTACTCACCTCGTAGGCTAAAACTCAATAAATACAGCACAATTATGGCACAAAAACACATAAAAGAATTATCACATAAGCCCATCAGGCATAACTCCCTATTAGTACTATAGTACAAATTAAACTTCACAAAGGGAGAACTTAAACTCATAAATATTTTACCACAAGGACCTCGTCCTTATATAACCTCCACCGCGGCTTGTAGCCCGGCTTAAATATTTCACATCATATAAAAATGCGAGGATCTCATCCTCAACTCCAAATCACAAGTATTTTGCACATTGTGCCAATTGACATTTTCAATTTCCTTTCTTTCTTCTTTTCAATAAATTTCGTAAACACATAATGAACCCTCATACTGGTAGGGCACAAAATTCATAAAAAAAAATTGGAATCAATTATTCCAAAACACATAAAACCCACTGTAGTGAAAAATAAAAATCACTTTTGGACTTATAGCCCTCAATGGTGCACAGAAATAAAAATGGCAGACACGGGCTCACATCTTCAAATCTCCCAACAAGGATAAACATATAAGTGGGTCACTCAATTACGAAGCTCACCCATAAGCAGAGCATAATAGGAGGACCCACCTCAATATTCAGAACCGAATCAAATTAAGGGAAAATATCCTTTTATAACAGAATCAGGATCGTACCTGTAACGACACCATCTAGTGTATCGACCTCAGCCAAAATTATAGCGATTATATCAATGGGTCGGGCCTCCACCTCTTAGGTGCCCTCTATCAGCCTGTCCACCACCTCTAACTGACCATGCACGTGGAGTATTAACTAGAATAACCACTGTAAGAACCCTGTGCCGATGGTGCATTAAAATAACTTACTGTAGCACCCCAAATATTTTGAAATTGTTGTTGTGACCCCGCTGGTACTGAAATATAGAATTATTAAGGACGCGAGAATACTGCAAGCCCCAGCATCATCAAATACAAATCTCACCCCTTAATCATATACAAGTTTCGGAGAACCTTTCATTACCACATAAATACATCTCAGGTCAAAACTGATATAACACATGACCCCGCAATCTGATCGTTGATAGTGGACTCCCCTCACTTGGCGCGAAGCCATAGGACATATGCCGATGATCCACAATACTAACCTTCACCGGTCATAAGACACCTCAAGCCATTTATTTAGCGCATGTCACCCTCGTGACAGTTAAACTTGCTTTCTACAGTGCCTTGGATACCAGTATGTACCCTTCGCTAAATAGAAATCCCATACGAATTACATAATCTCTAATACCACCAACTATTTCTGATCTACATCCACCTCGTGACCCTACCACAATTGTGATGATTAGGCAATTAATTAAACCTTCTTAATATCATACTTATCAACCAGATATCAGAACCTATTGCACCCCAATGTGCACAACTGAATGATCTCTCAATACTTCCGCATCCTCGATCTGGACGACACGTCGTAATAATGGTTGAGCAACCCTGTCTCCCTTATAACCCCTCTGTAGTATCCTGAATCGTTGGCGCATAGTTGATACCGAGTGTGCAATTTCATACACGAGTGGATGCAAAAGAATATAAGATATATACTTCAAGCTGAATAAATGTCGCACGATAAGGAATGAAAGAAGTGAAATTTTTTCCTACTAGCTCTGTAGCCTCTTGAAGATAAGTATAGACGTCTCCGTACCGATCCGCAAGACTCTACTAAACTCGTTCGTGACTCGTAGAACCTATGAACCTAGAACTCTGATACCAACTTGTCACGACCCAAAATTCCCACCACAAGCGTCATGATGGCACTTAGTCTCTAAGACTAAGTAAGCCGATTATAATCATAATTCAAGCCATTTTTTTATAAAGATATAATTTAATACACGTGTCGAAACCAAAAGTGGAAATAATTTTAAATATCTCCTAAGATTGGTAGTACTGAGTCACAAACTCTAACTGAATACATGAAATGATCTCAAGGATCGAATACTCAATACTATTTGATTAATAAATAATAGTACAATAAAATGGAAAGACTCCAAGGAACTGCGACGACCAAGCAGCTCTACCTTGAATCCTTGCGATCCCACTCTAACTCTGTCCGAGTCCGATATCTCCAATACCTGGCTCTGTACAAAAATGTGCAGAAGTATAGTATGAGTACACCACGGTCGGTACCCAGTAAGTATCAAGACTAGCCTCAATGGAGTAGAGACGAGGTACAATCAAGACACTCACTAATCTAATAACTTGTGCAATATGATATACAAAATAATAGAAAATAAATAGCAGTGATAACAACACAAATCAACTAGTGATTTAAACAGCAAGGCAACAGGAATACCTTAAATATTACTCAAACGAATAATAAACACAAGTACAACCAATTAATCAAGTCTTTTCAATATACATCTTTTATCTATAAGTTTTTCAATAAAAGTCTCTAGAATATAATCCTTTTCAATAAATATATTTCGAATATAATTCTTTCAAGTAAATATCTTTCAAATATAATTCTCTCAAGTAAATATCTTTCAAATATACTTCTTTCAAGTAATTATCTTTCTAATATAATTCTTTCAAATAAATATCTTTCTAATATAATTCTTTCAAGTAAATATCTTTCTAATATAATTCTTTCAAGTAAATATCTTTCAAATATACTTATTTCAAGTAAATATCTTTCTAATATAATTCTTTCAAATAAATATACTTCTAATATAATTCT
Organism: Nicotiana tomentosiformis; assembly: GCF_000390325.3. Classification (NCBI taxonomy): domain Eukaryota; kingdom Viridiplantae; phylum Streptophyta; class Magnoliopsida; order Solanales; family Solanaceae; genus Nicotiana; species Nicotiana tomentosiformis. Next base: position 25,728,976 of record NC_090818.1, read on the forward strand.
TTCAAGTAAATATCCTTCAAATATAATTCTTTCAAGTAAATATCCTTCAAATATAATTCTTTCAAATAAAAGTCACCTTGTGACACCTCATTTAACTTTTCTGGTGTGAGAAATATATTCAACGTATCACATCAAATGGCACGGCAATACCTTCGTGCACTTGTCTCATTATCGCCCAATACATATATGTAGATCAAATCAATTGGCACGATAACACCCTTCGTGCATTTATATCTTTCTCACCGTGCATACATATAACAGTACCTACTAGGTAGGAGAAATGTCAATAACAATAAAAGAAATAAAGTGGAGGCACACAGGAAGCAACAACGACTACAAGTTACATTGAAAACATAGGTGCACAATAACATCTCAAGATAAAGGCATGGATGTATACACAATAAAACGATATCACAATATAATGTATGTCTCTCGTCCTCTCTTGTACGAAAACACCCTTCGTGCCATGAATATATGATAATATAAAAATAATTGCACGGCATCACCCTTCGTGCTTTACACTCTCAATGGCATGGCATCACCCTTCGTGTTTTACACTCTCAAATGGCACGGCATCACCCTTCGTGCTTTACACTTTCAAATGGCACGGCATCACTCTTCGTGCTTTAGACTCTCCCTCACATGATAATATAGTTCAAATGGCACGGCATCACCCTTCGTGCTTTTACTCTCAAATGGCACGGCATCACCCTCCGTGCTTTAGACTCTCCCTCACATGATAATATAGTTCAAATGGCACGGCATCACCCTTCGTGCTTTTACTCTGGCACGGCATCACCCTTCGTGCTTTACACTCTTCCTTACCAAGCACATGTATATCATTAACAAGCAAGGTAGGAAGCATAAATAACATCAAGGAGAGTGTTTAAACCACAACACAATACAACAATTCATATCACAATTTGCCACTGACCAAAACCAAATTCCAAATATGTAGAAGAATCAATAAATTCTTCAACAAATAGCCCAAGGCTCCACACAACGTATATAAAACCTCAAAACATTCAACATAGGTGAAAAATACTCAGTATAGGGAAACACAACACGTTCATCAATCCAAATTTTTGATAATTATATTAACTCCTCAATTTAAACTTATTTCATAAATATTTGTAGATAAGGATTCCATCATGAATTTAATTCCAAGAAAAATATCAAATCAGCAAACACACGTAATTCACATAACATCCAAATGACAATAACACCAAGTTATTATATAAAATACAAACTTGACAAATAATGAATGAGGCGTGATAATTCAAGGATTTATTAATGCCAACAATTATCCAATTTAATACATAAAAATGCCTAAAACTTTAAACCAATAAAATTTGCACATATAAGCATGAGTACGTACTCGTCACCTCGCGTACACGGCTTTCAAATCACACAATTTCCACATAAGACTCAATGACTAAGGGGTAATTCCCCCACTCGAGGTTAGGCAAGATACTTACCTTATTGAAGTTATGCCAATATTCCAAAATCGCCTTCTTGCTTGAATTGACCTCCGGACAGCTCAAATCTATCCAAATTAATTGTACAACTTCATTAAATTCATCGAAAATAATTCCGGATAATAAAATACCAACTTAAAATTTTATTCTAAAAAGTCAGCGTAGGGCCTGCCCCTCAGAACCCGATAAAATTTTTAACAAATCCGAACACCCATTCTGATACGAGTTCAACCATACCAAAATTATCAAATTCCGATAACGGATCGCCTTTCAAATCTTAAATTAAACTCTAGAAGATTTCTACCATTTTCAACACAATTCACTAATTTAGTGATAAAAACAACAAAAGATTCATGTAATTTAACCAAAATCAAGTTAGGAATTCATACCCCCCAATGTTTTCCTTGAAAAACTCTCGAATAATCGCCTCACCCGAGCTTTCTTGGTCCAACAATGGAAGAATGAGACGAATTTGGACTTTATTCTACTGCCTAGGGATTTGTTCTTCACGTTTGCGACCCTCCCCTCGCGTTCGCGATGAACAAATTCTCCAACAACCATTTTCAAACTCTTCTCAAACAGCCTCTAGTATAATGGTCATAACTCTTTGTACAAAACTCTAAATGACAAATGGTTTAACTTTCTGAAAACTAGACTCAAAGGGCTATAACTTTTGTTTGTTTCTCATCTCCATATTCCTTATAGATTGCGTGATATAAGCTTTCAAAGTCAGCCTTGTGCAACAGAGATTTCCAAACTCTTCCTAGACAATATATAGTGTATCCACCATAACCTTTGGTAAACAACTCCAAATGACAAATGATTTACCTTTCTGAAAACTAGACACAAAGGGCTACAACTTTCAATTTTGGATCATCTCCAAATTCCTTATAGATTGGGAGATATGAGCCTCCAACATCAGACCATTGCAACAGAGATTTCCTTCTTCGCGAACGCGAAGAACAAAATCCTAGAAGCCAAATCCTTCTTCGCGAACGCGAGAGGCTCCTCGCGAACGCGAAGAACAACATCAGATATCAGCAAATCAGCATCCAAAGTAGCCCAAAATGATCCGAAACACACCCGAGGTCCTCGGGACCTCAACCAAACATACTAAAGCGTCCCATAACATCATACGAACTTAGTCGAACCTTCAAATCACCTTCAACAACACCAAAAACAAGAATTACACACGAATTCAAGCCTAATGAACTTAGAAATTTCCAAATTCCACAAATAATGCTGAAACCTCCCAAACCACATCCGAATGACCTCAAATTTTGTACACAAGTCAGAAATTGCACAATGAAGCTATTCAATTTCCAGAATCGGATTCTGGCCCCCATATCAAAAAGTCAACCCCCCGGTCAAACTTTTCAAAAATTCATCTTTCGCCATTTCAGGCCTAATTCCACTACAGACCTCCAAATAATTTTTCGAACACGCTCGTAAGTCTACAATCACCATACGAAGCTATTGACATCATCAAAATTCCATTCCGGGGCCGTTTCCTCAAAAGTCAACTCTCCGGTCAACTCTTTACATTTAAACTTCTAAATAAGGATTGTTCTTTTAATTTAATTATGAATCTTCAGTAATTCAAACTTGAGCACACCCGCGGGTCATAATACATATTGCGAAGCTGCTTGAGGCCTTAAGTCACTAAACGAGGCATTAATTCTTAAAACGACAAGTCGGGTCGTTACAGTTTGCCTACCAGCATCACAAATTTTCTGTCTTGAACCAGTTAGCCTACCAGCTTCTGGTGAAGGATTTAGTCACATATGTTTAGGTGGGAGAGTCGTTAGCTAACCAGTGTTGTTCTACTACAAACCTCATGCTGGATATCCCTAGTAGGGTCGCTTTATTTGCATCATGTGCATTTGACTTAGCAACACTCGACATAGGGGTCGGGTTCTGTTTTAAGACAGGTACCTTGTTGAGACCAACATGTTCATTTTTCTGTGCTATATGTAACATTATTTGGTAGGCTTCACTCAAATGTTGACCGGCTGTAGGATAGATGGATTAGACCGAGGAGAGAAAAAAATAATTCCTTTACGTTTTCATAAAGTTCCCTTTTTAAAAAAAGGGTTTTGAAGGGTTCTAATGTGTAAAATCACAATTTTCAAAATATTTTTGTTTATTTTAACCGAACTACGCGGGTTTGATTCTCACCGGATGTGAGATACGTAGGCAAACCTCATCGGTTCCGGCCCCCAATTTTCAAAAATCCAAAAAAATATTTTTCTTTAATTCCTTCTTTAGAAGTCTTTCTTTGAGACGTCAAATCCAAAAATCCAAAAAATATTTTCTTCCTTTTAAAAAAAAAAAAAAGTCTTTCTCCCAAAATTCAAAAACAACAAAAAAAACAAAATCAAAAAAAAATATTTTCTGTCTTTTTAAATTTACAAAAAAATGAAAATCCAAAATATTTTCTTTCTTTTTTAAAAATTCTTTATTTCGAAGATTCAAAAAAAAATTCTTTGTTTAAAAGTTTTCTTTCAAAAAAAAAAAACAAAATCCAAAATATTTTTCTTGTTAGGAGCTTTTATGGGATTATTTGTATATGAGTAAAAAACTAAGAGTTAGTTTATTTACTTTATTTTTGATTTTCCGGAACAACGCAAGATTTGATTCATGTTCCCACATGATACGTAGGCAACCCACATCAGGTTCGATCGACCATTTTAAAAAAAGTGTTAAAATGATGATGATGATAATAATAAGGACCGACTGAGTTCATTCTAACGTGTCTCTTATTTTGAATTGTAAAGAAAGGTTGAGGTGGTCCGTTTGTGGTAAGCTGACAACACAAGATCCAAGAAAAAATGACAACTGACATTGATGTTGTTACGAGTGCTCAAGAGGCTCAGGGTTAGAGAGTTCAATAAGAGTCTGTTGTGGTTGAGGAAAATAGAGTACTGAAGCAGCAAATGACTGAAATGTGTCAAGCCTGGGCCAATGGCCAAGGACCGCCTTTTTCTATTCATGGTTTCCCAGAGTTCACATCCATCTCGACTACTACCATTCCAGTCTCATTGTCTGATCAATCATATCCACCTGGGCTCAGTCTTTATCCCAATTGTACGACTACAGCTGGAATTTCTGTTGCGCGCTCCCAAAGTGTGCCATTGACAACCAATTAGACAACAACTATTGTTATGCCTATCTTCACCATCCCACAATCGACGATAGTGCAGAGGAAAACTCGTGAGTCACAATTTGCTACCCAGCAAGAACAGTACCACTCTCCTGAGTACCACTCTTACCTAGGGCTGGCAAGTGGGCCGGTCCCTGGCCTAAACGGGCCAAGTGAGCCAGTCCAAACGGTCCCGGGCCGGTCCCAAATTAAACGGGCCAAACGGGCTTTTTGTAGGGAACGGTCCGGGACCGGGACCATTTGGTCCCGGGCTAAACGGTCCCGGCCCGCGGGCTAAGTGGGCCCAACATATTTTAAAAAATAATTTAAATAGATATTAGAGACAAAAGGATATTAAAAAAATATCTAAGACAATGCTTTGTAAATTTTATTATAGAATTGTGATCTAAATTTTAATATTCAATATTCAATATTTAATATCGAATATATATAGTATACAAGATGTATATATAGTATATCGATATAAGATGTATATATATATATATATATATATATATATATATATATATATATATATATATATAAATCGATATAAGTAATAAGCTATATTCGATAAGCTATATATACATCTTATATACTATATATAAGATGTATATATTGTATAGTATATATATTAAATGTATAATATATACTATATATACATCTTATATCGATATATATATATATATATATATATATATATATATATATATATATATATATATATATATATATATATATATATATATATATATATATATATCGATATAGAAGAAAATTAGAGAGAGATTGTAATAGATTGATGATTTTGTAAGAAAAAATGAAAGAATGATGGGGTATTTATAGTTGAAAATAGGGAAAAAGTATAATTATAAAAAGTTGGGTATTAAAACAAAGTTAGGGGGGTTAAATGGCTATTTTATAAATAGCCAACGGCTATTTTTGACAGCCCAATAGCTATATTATTTTTAAAAAAAAATTAAAATTTAAAAAAAAAAAATAGCCGTTTGGCCCGTTAAGGGACCGGGCCGGTCCCGAGCTCTGGCGGGCTAAACGGTCCCGGGCTAAACGGTCCCGGGCTTGACGGGCCCAAATCATAGGACCGACCCACAAGACCGGCCCAGGCCCACTAAAACTAGGCCAAACGGTCCTAGCCCGTTTGGCCCGCGGTCCCGGGCAGGTCTCGGGCCTGGACCGGCCCACTTGCCACCCTTACTCGTACCTATTTGATCTTCCTGCAAAGATTGAAAAGCCTTCCCAAAAAATGGCACATGAAGAAATGACCCAAAGAATGAAAAGCTTAGAACAACAGTTGAAAAATGTGCAAGGGTTGACAGTTCAGAAGAGTATTGCCTTCAAGGATATATGTATGTTCCATGATGTCCACTTGCCACCTGGTTTCAAGACTCCCAAATTTGAAAAGTATGATGGACATGGAGACCCCATGGCCCACCTGAAAAGGTATTGCAATCAACTAAGAGGTGCAGGAGGAAAGGAAGAACTATCGATGGCTTATTTTGGGGAAAGTCTTACGGGAGTAGCCTCCGAATGGTTTATGGATCAAGACACATCTCGCTGGTATGTTTGGGATGACATGGCTTAGGCTTTTGTCAAACAGTTCCAATACAACATCGATATCGCCCCAAACCGCAATTCCCTCTCCAACCTGAAGAAGAAACCAACTGAAAGTTTCAGGGAATATGCTATTAAATGGAGAGAGCAAGCGGCTAGAGTTAAGCCACCAATGGATGACCGCGAGCTAATCACTGTCTTCCTTCAGGCTCAAGAGCCAGATTATTTTCAAAACATGATGTCCGTAGTTGGCGAATCCTTCTTGGAAGCAATCAAAATTAGGGAAATGGTTGAGAATGGCCTTAAGACACGCAGAATTATAAGTCAAGCGGTTCTCAAAGCCGCAACTCAGGCTGTCCAGATTGAATATGTTAATTTTAGTGACACAAATGAGAACTATGAAGAAACCATGATGACATCGGGGTCGAGAAGAGGTCTTAGGAGAACATCTCGAAGGTTTGACCAGCCTCGTCTGGCTTCCGATGATTTCTCTGAGCACTACTATCCACCTCAGAACCCATAATACTTTGTTGCTCCATCCGAGTATGTTGTCCAGCCGCAAAGACACCCCAGAAGGTGAGCACCATCACCGCAAAATCTCCACCCACCTCCACAAAATTTTTAAGTGCCCTATAACCCACATCCAAGCCAGGAGTATAGAAGGGAACAAAGGTTGAAAGATAATTTTACACCAATAAGAGAGTCTTATGCAAGCTTGTTTGACAAATTAAAGCATTATGACATGATTGCACCTATTCCTCCAAATCATGTGGACCCACGTGCAAGAAGCTTTGACCTTCTAAAATGTGTGAATACCATTCCAATGCCCAGGGGCACAATGTTCAAAGCTGTCGGGATTTGAAAAGAGAAATAGAAAGGTTGATCCAGGAAAACCTGATTGTGATCCAAGACAGTGACACTCAGAATATCGCGCAGAATTCTTTACCTGCATATGATGATGTACACTTTGTGGGGATGATGCGTGGTGACAGGGAGTATGAGAATCCTCTCGGGAACTTGCTGATTAAAGTTAATGATATTGAAATTGGAGAAGGCCCTAGTGATTCTGATGAGCAATTTTGTAGCTAAATGTCAAGCTTAGCAATTGAAAAGGCATTCCCTCCTCACTAAGAAGGAATCTTGGTAGATTGTTTTGATATTTTTTCTATTATCTGGGTTATTTCAGGGTTGTGGTCCAGATTTTATTTGCTTAATTGAGTCAAACCCTTCTATCCCTCTATTTTGTTTGTGTGAGTCTTGTCTATCTGTTCTGTTGCTATTTTCATTATCCAGGTTATTTTAGGATCGTAACTCAGATTTTAGGTTGTTTGTCTTGTTGTTAAACCTTTCCATCATTTACTCAATGAAATACGATTTGTCCTTTTGTGTCATTCTGTGCTTAATCCTTTTTCTGCTAGTTCTAGTGACATGACATGCATGTGAAGTTTTTGACCAGATCTTAGAAAACTGATTTAGTCTTGAATTGGATAACTGAGAACAAGACACTTTTGAGGATGAATAAAGAATCAAAAACACTTTGGAATTAAGCTTGAGCAAAATTTACGTGGAACTAGAATAGTCATACCCATGAGGTTAATGATCTTTACCTTTAAATCATTGTGAAGATCAGGTTTGAGGAAGAATTAATTGAAGTTTGGTGAAAATTTTGACATTAATGAAGGATAAGTGTCTTTCGACCACGACATACTAAGAAGACAGACATGTTCATCAATGCGGTGATCACGAAAGGATACTATGTTTGGCGTTCTCGAGGCTGGGTGCCCCTTTTTTCTATCCAAACACTTTATACCCTTTGTTACCCCTTTTGAGACTGTGTTATTTTCTTTGACCACCCTCTTTTGGAATCAAGTTTAGAGTCAAAAGTAAAAAAGAAATAAAATGAAAAAAAAACGCCCATGCCCCAAGAGTACAAACTGGGGCAATTCTTAGAAAGTTCAAAAAAAAAAAAGAATAGTCAAAGTCCATGCCCCTAGAAAATAAAAGTTGGGGCAACTTGTTTTGAAAACGAAAAGAAAAAAGAAGAAAGAAAAAAAAAAAAAAAAACAAAAATTTGTTAGATCAGATGTTTGAACTATGTTTTACTTGATTCCTTTAAAAGGGGATACGTAGGAAGCCTTACACGGTTCGGTCCAACCAAATAAGAAGAAAAAGAGAAAAAAATCCAAAAGAATCCCCAGTATCTGAAACTAGGGCAAATATTTTATTGCACTTTTGAAAGAGTCGATTCCAAGAGGTGTAAGTCTACAAACCCCTCATTTTGAGTCTACTTTGAGCCTTCATGTAATCTTTTATTTCCAACCCTATCCAAAAATCTTTCAAATAAAGACCTCCAGTATGCCTTCAAGAATGCCAAGAGACGCATGCAATGAGTAACAATTGTCACGCGACATAGAACATTGTCAAGTTGCTCACACAAGAAAGCAAAAGAAAAATAAAAAGAAAAAAAAATGATAGAGTCTTACTAGTGAAAACCCTTAAGGGCACTGTAAGATGACAGTAAGTATAGATAAATAAATGAGAGAGACTTGTTGGTGGAAACCCCTCGGGGCACTACTAGTCGAAGGTGAGCTGTGAGCTGATGCAAAGAATTAGCACAAACAAGCCCGACTTCCAAGGTCATAAGAATGGTGAAAGAGAAGATTGGATTAGTTTGATAGATCAAGTCGATAACTCCAAAATGCATGTCATGATCATTAAGGCTAGTTACCGCAAAAAAAAAGAAAAAAGAAAGAAAAAAACTCTTTTTTCTTTCCCGACTAGAGCATCTCTTTTAATATTGTTTCTTGACATCATTGTGTCCTTCACTCTTAGTCAGCCCTTGTCAAAACAAGCAAGAAAAAATTTCAAAATCTGCTACCATCTTTTCAGTTGCACAAGGTAAATTTGGCCACCACACTCAGTTGTTACTGTCAACATGCCTTGAGGATTCATGCAAAGACTATCCCCAAAAGACTCTTGTCAGCCTACTTGGCGCAAGCAAATATAACTTGTAATTCTCTCTGACAGACAAATTACTCAAAAGCAGGAAGTCATTCAAGATATAATAAAAGGTCACCTATGCAAAGATCTCCAGTTGGGATAAGGTTGATTGAGCTAGAAAACACCAATGGCATTGGGATCGAAACAATCAAGATTGATACAAAAAGTAAAGGTCCATTGAAAGCAACAATGGTGTCTTCCAGTAGTGCGACCAACTACCAATGCAGTCGTCTTCCAAAGTTGAATGATCACAAAGCCAAGCCGCCAAAGACATCAAGGTCACAAACCGACCACCACTTTCAAAATTGATAAAATTTTCTTTGTTTGAAACAGAAAAAAAGCAGTGCAAGGAAAGTTGTTCAAAAAAAAAGGACAAGAGCAGACAAAGGGAAGTTTCTCAAATCTTTTCCTTTATTTATCTTGCTTAGTGTGCATAAAATCTTGCCATTGCTCTTCATTTATTTTTTCCTCCTAGGGAAATACATCCTGATCTGATGGATTTTCCTCCCAATAAAAATCTTAGTCTGATGAATCTTTCTCCTAAGATAGAAAACCTAGTCTGGTGATTTTTCTCCTAGGATAAACGTCTTAGTCTGATGAATTTTTCTCCTAAGATGAGAAAACCTAGTGTGATGAATCCTTCTCATAGGATAGAAATCTTAGTCTGATGAATCTTTCTCCTAAGATAACATAATAAAACAACCTAGTCTGATGAATTTTCTCCTAGGATAGAAATCTTAGTCTAATGAATCTTTCTCCTAAGATAGAAGACCTTGTCTGATGAATTTTCTCCTAGAATAGAAATCTTAGTCTGATGAACTTTCTCCTAGGATAAAAATCTTAGTCTGATAAATTTTTCTCCTAAGATAAGGAAACCTAGTCTGATGAATCCTTCTCCTAGGATAGAAATCTTAGTCTGATGAATATTTCTCCTAAGATAATAAATTAGAAAACCTAATCTGATGAAGTTTCTCCTAGGATAGAAATCTTAGTCTGATGAATTTTTTCTCCTAAGATAAGAAAACCTAGTCTGATGAATTTTCTTCTAGGATAGAAATCTTAGTCTGATGAATCTTTCTCCTAAGATAATAAGATATAAAACCTAGTCTGATGAATTTTCTTCTAGGATAAACATCTTAGTCTAATGAATCTTTCTCCTAAGATAAGAAAAACTAGTCTGATGAATTTTCTCTTAGGATAGAAATCTTAGTCTGATGAATCTTTCTTCTAAGATAGAAGGCCTAGTCTGATGAATTTTCTCCTAGAATAAAAATCTTAGTCTGATGAATCTTTCTCCTAAGATACCAAAAAAGAAAAAGAAAAAAAAAAGAGACCTAGTCTGATGAACTTTCTCCTAAGATAAGGAAACCTAGTCTGATGAATCCTTCTCCTAGGATAGAAATCTTAGTGTTATGAATATTTCTCCTAAGATAATAAATTAGAAAACCTAGTCTGATAAATTTTCTCCTAAGATAAGAAAACCTAGTCTGATGAATTTTCTCCTAGGATAGAAATCTTAATCTGATGAATCTTTCTCCTAAGATAATAAGATAGAAAACCTAGTCTGATGAATTTTCTCCTATGATAAACGTCTTAGTCTGATGAATTTTTCTCCTAAGATAAGAAAAACTAGTCTGATGAATTTTCTCTTAGGATAGAAATCTTAGTCTGATGAATCTTTCTTCTAAGATAGAAGACCTAGTCTGATGAATTTTCTCCTAAGATAGAAATCATAGTCTGATGAATCTTTCTCCTAAGATAATAAGATAGAAAACCTAGTCTGATGAATTTTCTCCTAAGATAAACGTCTTATTCTGATGAATTTTCTCTTAGGATAGAAATCTTAGTATGATGAATCTTTCTTCTAAGATAGAAGACCTAGTCTGATGAATTTTCTCCTAGGATAGAAATCTTAGTCTGATGAATCTATCTCCTAAGATACCAAAAAAAAAAAAAAAGACCTAGTGTGATGAACTTTCTCCTAGGATAAAACTCTTAGTCTGATGAATCTTTCTCCTAAGATAAGGAAACCTAGTCTGATGAATTTTCTCCTAGGATAGAAATCTTAGTCTGATAAATCTTTCTCCTAAGATAATAAATTAGAAAACCTAGTATGATGAATCTTTCTCTTAGGATAGACCTCTTAGTCTGATGAATCTTTCTCCTAAGATAAAAACCCTAGTCTGATAAATTTTCTCCTAGGATAATTAAAAAATAAAAATAAATAATAATAATAATAATAATAATAATAATAATAATAATAATAATAGTAATAATAATAATATTAATAATAATAACCCAAAAACAAAAAATCCTTCTTGGTTCGTTTTAGCATAGGGTACACAATTTCCTAGTTTCATTTTCCAACATAGGGTCTCCACTCCCTAGTTGATTTTATTTTAGACATAGGGTCTCTACTCCCAAGTCTTCTTTTCCAACATATGGTCTCCACTTCCTAGTTGATTTTTATTTTTAGACATAGGGTTTCCACTCCCTAGTCTTCTTTTCCAACATAGAGTCTCTACTCCGTAGTTGATTTTTATTTTTAGACATAGGGTCTCCACTCCCTAGTTGATTTTATTTTAGATATAGGGTCTCCACTCCCTAGTTGATTTTATTTTAGACATAGGGTCTCCACTCTCTAGTCTACTCTCCAACATAGGGTATCCACTCCCTAGTTGATTTGATCTTAAATGCATGGTACAACACTCCCTGATATCTTTGCTAATATAGGGTATACCATTCTCTGGCCACATTTTCCCAACATAAGGTACACAAATCCTTAGTTGAGACATCTTTTTGACAATAAAGTAACAATATAAAAAAATACAAAAAATCATCATGATCTTTTCAGGGTACACCATTCCCGACCTTTTATTACTTTCAATAAAGAAGTAGTTTAGAATTTTGTTACAATAATTCACGAAATTTTCCTAGTAAAAACTGGGGCAGAAAAATTTCGTTAGTTTGTTTGTTTTGGTGTCTGAGCAGGTTTTACCTCGAGGCACAAGGTTCGAGATGACCAAAAGAAAAAGTCTCGACCCAAAAAAAAGAAAAAAAAAGAAGTGAATTCAAAATGCAGAAGCAGATGAAAAGATATGGGCTGCTCAAGACATGACTAAAGTCACAAGCTTTGCATGTCCCGTCTTGATCCGAAAAGCTGAAGAAGAATGAACTAGCACCGATAGCTAGCAAACATCAAGGTTCAGATCAGAATCTGCTTGAACAATCAGTCAAGACTCAAGATCAAGTTTCAAAAGACTTATAGATAGGAATCTTGTAACTCATAGCTGGCAGGCTTAGTTAATCTTTTTCATTTTTGATTTTGATGTAATAACAGGACCGCGGACCGGAACCTCGACGGAACAGTACCTCACTCGACTCTCTCATCCTCTCCACACACTTCATCACTTCATTCATTTCTGAACTACACGTGGCCTGATTCCTTTATAGCCGAGGATATATAGGCAGCTCAGATACCAGGGCTCGGTTACAATCTTCTATCCATCTTTCTTTTTTTTTGAATAAGTGTCAGGTCAGAAATCAATTACGCCGCTTACTTGTTTCTTTGCTCAAAAATACTTCGTGTTTCCAAGCAAATGAGGGCAGCTGTAAGCACGTAATTTCTGGCCCATACATTAGAATTATCTTTAATAGTCTTAGTATTTTTAGAATATTTATTTAAGTTTATTTCTATAGGATTTCACTTTATTATTAATTTTAATTCTAGTTTTAAAGCATAAAAATTAGAAAATACAAAAAAAACAGTTGCCTTAATTAATTGGAATTAATTTTATATTTAATAGTATATATTAAAATTGGTAAGTTTCTTAATTGATGGACTTTAAGAGTTGAAATCCCAAATTTTGAGCACAAACTTGGCCACTAAAGACCCAAATCTGAGCCCAACTCGCTCAATCCCATACCCACTCCCCATTTGACCTAACCTAATTCCTACTCCCTATAAAAGGAGCTCACTCTCATTGAAGGGACCTCACGGCCGCACCACCAAAAGAGAAGGAGAGGATCTCCATTGTGACCTTGGTTTTGATAAGAAAGAAGCAGTTGCTCCCTTCCTTCTCCACTCCCAACATCAAGCACATTCCTTAGTACAATCAACCAGCCAACAACCACCCCAAAACAACCTCCAAAACTCAGCAAAATTTCCATCCAAAAACTCCAAGAAGCGCAGTACTTCAGCTCCAAAAAGTCATGAAAACGCAGTTTTAGCACCATCCCTTTTAGCACCCTTAAACAGCCCATGTTTTCACGACAATATTCCGGCTAAACAACCTCCAAAATACCATTGTTTCAGTCCAAAACCCAGCTAAAAAATAGTCGAAAACAACCTCAAAATCAACCGGAGTTCAGCTTCATTGTTTTGGCTTAGTTCGAGTTTTCCGGCGAACTTTCGGCCGTCATTGAGGTCTGTTCGTGGTTCAGTTCGTGTTTCGTTGTTGCTAGATGAGCTTAGGCGAAGGTTCTATACTAACTCAATATTCAGAAAGGAATTTTTGCTACTTGAAGGTTCACTTTTCCCTTTCACCCATGTTATACTATCTATCTTCCTATTATTTGTTTTGATTGGTACTCTATTACTCAGATTTGTTTTTCTTTTATATTTAATTAGCATATAGTTTTCAATCAACGTTATTGAGTTGGTTTAATGAAAGTTGAGACAGAATCTTTATAGGTTCAAATTGGATTGAAACAGTGTTTGTAATCAAGGGAGTTAGCTTTATAAATGTGAAGTTGACTTGGATAAATATGTCTAATGATTGGGTAAATGTGATCTGACTTAGTATTATTTAGTCTAGAATTAAAAGAATCAAGAATTAGCTTTGTTGCTTTTTTTAGTCTATTGAGTCGTGGGGTTGGACACCAAGAATGAAAATTGAAGTTATCATGTTAATTGTGTTACTTGATTTTCTTGGATCGCTAGTAGCATGCTAGGCTGTACGTTCATTATGCAAATTTAGAAGTTTCTATTTTAGTATCGAGGCAAGTGGTTGTCCCCCTAAGTTTATTATCATTCGGGGAATTCCTTGAAGAATTTGTACATATTTTATCCAGGGTATACCCCGTAGTACATGTAGTTGGAGGCCATGCCGGATATCGTGGAGGAAGCATTAGTATAGGCTAGCGTTAATTAAATAAATTATCACGGCTATGGGTACGGTTCCCGTGGCATAGTTATGATATATAATCCCCAATTCGGATACGCATTTCATGTGACCCGACCATAACTTCAAATAATAATAAAAATAAATATGTTGTAGATTGTGAGTACAGTTCACGTGAGGCGATTCGAAATGTGTACAAAAACAAACAAGTGAGCGACATCGCGACTTGTTCAAACAAATCCCATAAATACTAAAAGCGGTTTTAAAAGGTAAAAATGCACAATATGTCTCAAATATGTATTAAATCAGATAACTAGGCCAATTATTAATAGTTGAGCGACCGTGCTAAAACCAAGGAATTCGGGAGTGCCTCACACCTTTTCCTGGGTTAACAGAATTTCTTACCCGATCTTCTGTGTTCGCAGACCATAAATAAGAGTCAAAATTTCCTCGATTTGGGATTTAAAATGAACCGGTGACTTGGGATACCATAAATTATTCCAAGTGGCGACTCTGATTAAATAAATAATCCCCTTTCGATTAATGTCACTTTAATTGAAAAAACTCCCATATCCCCTCGGGAAAAATGAGGTGTGACACCTCGTGGAGTTGTTGACTAAAACCTGATGTAAAAGTGGTTGTATTTGCTGAGTTATTACTTGTCCTTGTTGTATTTGTGATTCCAAATTTAGGTTGTGTTCCATTGACTTTATCTGTGTCATTTTAATGATATTCCGCTGATACTTGTTGTTTCCTTCCTTATTGTCATTACTGTATTGTGAGCCTTATTTCATAGTCTTTATGTAGACATCATACTTCTGTTGTTCATATACGTATACCTATTCAGTTTATTAGACCAGTGGGTTTCTTGACTATTCCTCGTCACTACTTCACCGAGGTTAGTCTTGATACTAACTGGGCACCGCTGAGGTGTGCTTATTCTACACTTGTGCGCATATTTATGCAGATCTAGGTACTTGTTCGTTAGCTAGCTGTGTGGACTGTTGCTGTGGAGACTCAAGGTAAACCTGCTGCTACGTTTGCAGGCTTCGGAGTCACCTTCAATTTTCGTTTTGAATAGTTTATGCTTATTTCTGGACAGTTGTATTTAGAAGTCTTCTAGCAAACACTCTATAGAGCTTATGACTTGTACTACCGGTTTTGGGAATTATAAATTTAAGGGATTTCTATTTCAAATTGTTAGATGTTATTTAAATAATGTTGTTGCTTCAATTAATATTAGGGTTACCTAGTCCCTAAGACTAGGTGCCATCACGATACCCAACGGAGGGGAAATTGGGCCGTGACAAGTTGGTATCAGAGCTCTAGGTTCATAGGTGCTACGAGTCATAAGCGAGTTTAGTAGAGTCTTGCGGATAGGTACAGAGACGTCTATACTTATCTTCGAGAGGCTACGGAACTATCATATTAGGACAGTTTCACTTCCTTCATTCCTATCGTACAAGTTCATTGATCTCGGAGTTTGGACTTTTATAATTCCATTCTCTCGCAGATCGTGAAGACACGAGCTTCAGTTACTGATGAATGTTGCCCTCGGAGCAGATGTCGCTAGAGGTAGAGGCAGAGGCTGATGAGGAGTACGTGCCGCAGTCAGAGTACCTATCAGAGCAGCGGTTGAGGAGCCGCCAGTAATTCCAGTTGGGGGGCAGGTACCAGAGGCGCTTGTTGTTACCCCTGGACTTCAGGAGACCTTAGCACAATTCTTGAGCATGTTTGGTACATTGGCTCAGGCGGGGTTGATTCCGATTGTACCAGCTACTTCACAGAACGGGGGAGGAATGTAGACTCTCGCCGCCCACACACCAGAGCAGCGAGTTCATTTTGGTCAGGTTCCAGGTGTCATGGCGATACAGCCTGTGGTTCTAGTTTAGCCCGTGTTCAGGGAAGCAGCATCTGAGGAAGAGTAGCTTAGACTTGCAAGGTTCAAGAAATATAACCCTCCTAGATTCAGTGGTTTGGCTTCAGAGAGTGCACAGGGTTTTCTGGAGGAGTGTACTCGCATTCTCCGCACTATGGGTATTGTTAAGACGAGTGGGGTTGCTTTTACTATGTTCCAGCTCAGGGGAGCGGCTTATCAGTGGTGGTGGGAATATGAGTTGGATAGCCCAGCCGAGTTATCTTCACTTACATGGGTTCAGTTTTCAGAGATGTTCCTAAGGGAGTTTGTACCTCAGTCCCTTCGAGATGCATGGCACGCAGAGTTTGAGGAGCTGCGCCAGGGAACTATGTCAGTATCAGAGTATGTCGTGAGATTCAGTGATTTGGCTAGGCATGCACCTATTTTGGTCGCTACAGTTAGAGAGTGTGTCCGTAGATTCATTGAGGGACTCAGGCATGATATTCGGTTCAGCATGGCTCGGGAGTTAGAGTCAGATGTTTCGTTTCAGCAGGTGGTAGGGATCGCTTGCCGTGTAGAGGGTATGTGAGAACAGGAAAGAGAGGACAAGCGGGGCCATGAGAGAGAGTACAGGCAAGATCATGAGAGAGAGGAGAGGGAGGCGAGGAGGCCTCGTGGACCGAGAGAGATATACTGGTCCTAATTTTTGAGGCAGGGTACGACATGGTAAAGGTTTTGTGGGTCAGCTAGTTCAGTTGCACTTCAGGCTTCGCACAGTGTTTCAGGTATTCATGGGTCTCAGAGTACCCGTACCGCACAGTTCCCACAGCCACATCAGCAGAGAGCTTGCTTCGAGTGTGGAGATACCAGCGACAGGGTGAGAGATTGTCCTAGACTCCGAACAAGTGTGTCACAACGGAGTATTCAGGCGAGTAGAGGGCGCCCAAGAGGGTAAGGCCCGGCCCGTTGATGTGTTTTGTATAGTAGGCTTGAGGCCACTATGCCAGATGATGTCATACATGTATGCTTTTGAATTGTTACAGAGGGGCACCATTCGTATTTTTATTCGGTTTTGCTTATCGGGGCGAGTCCCCTATTTGTTGCTCCGCTTATGGGTGAGTTCATGACTTAGTATTATGTTTAGGTGTTTACCCCTATTGGGAGACTCTATGAGTGATAGCCCATGTCTATCATTTGTTTCTATTCATTATTGAGAGTTTCGAGGTAGAAATGAATTCATATTGTCTATTATGGTAGGTCTAATGTGATTCCTGAGTAATTTGGTTACAATTTGTGATTTGATGCTCTACCAGGGTGAGAGTTTAGTAAGTGTTGTGATTTTATTGGCATAATTGAGTTAGTGGGAGATTTCAATTTGTGTGATGTGTATTCGACTTGTGATTCAGAGTGGAGGATGAGACCCTCGCGATTCCATATGATTTGATATGCTTGAGCCGGGTTGCGTGCCGCAGTGGAAGGTTATACCACGATGAGATCCTTATGATTGTTCATGTACTTTGATTTTTCCTTTTGAATTGATTCGTAGTATGGTACTGTTAGAGAGTTGTGCCTGTCGGGCTTATTTGATATTTCCCTTATGTGTTTCTCTTTACATATTCAGTCATTTTTATTTTGTGCTTCTTGAGTTTTAGCTTGCGGGATGTGCGCCTGGTGGTATCAGTTGTGACTTGTTGATCGGGTGTATGGTTATGAGGTCTTCGTATTTCTTATATCATTGTCAGCGTTGAGGAGGTTTGAAATGGGTCTCTAACGGATATGAGGCTAATTGTCGGTGCTGGTTTTGATTGCGGGCAGCTATTATTATCAGAAATATTATTATGGGCCTATGTGTTGTGTGTCTTGTTGTGTGGTCGTACCTTGTGGGTGTAGGCATGAGTTGTTACAGCTGGTTGAGACTGATACTGGTTATGGATTTAGAATTGGGTCTTTTGAAGATAAATGAAAGGTGAAAATTTTGACTCTAAGGCTTATCGGAGTTGATAGAAAGGATACATTATAGTTGGGATGGTGTCATCAGGCTTATGTGGATTGGGGTGACGTGGGGTCCCCCGCGGGTGTATGTTGGATATGTACTTTCAGTGATTTGATGACTTCGAGGTGATTCTTAGCATGTTCGAGGACGAACGTTTATTTAAGAGGGGAAGGATGTAACGACCCGACCGGTCGTTTTGAGAATTTAAGTCCCGATCGGCGGCATAAGACCCTGAGCAGCTTCGTATTATATGTATTGACTTGCGTGCGTGGTTCAATTCAGTTACCAGATAATTCGGAGTGATTTGGGATACTTAGTCCCTAAAACGGAAGCTTAAGTCTTAGAATTTTGACCGTAGTCGGAACTGTATGAAGACGACTCCGGAATGGAGTTTTGTTTGTTTTGTTAGCTCCGTTGGATGATTTTGGACTTGGGGGTGTGTCCGAATTGTGTTTTGGAGGTCTGTAGCTCATTTAGGCTTGAAATGGCGAAAATCGAATTTTTGGAGATTTTGACCGGAAGTGGACTTTTTTATATCGGGGTTGGATTTTGATTCCAGAAGTTGGAATAGGTCCGTAATGTCGACTATGACTTGCCTGCAAAATTTGACGTCATTCCAAGTTGATTTGAGAAGTTTGACGCGAGTTTTAGAAGTTGGAAGATTTGAAAGTTCTTAAGTTCGTTTATTGGTTCGATTCGTAGTTTCGTCGTTGTTTGATGTGATTTGAGACCTCGAGCGAGTCTGCATTAGGTTATGGAACTTGGTTGTATGCTTGGACGGGGTCCCGGGTGCCCGAGGTGTGTTTCGGACGAGTTTCAGATGGTTTTTCGTGGTTGTGAAGAGGTCTGTGTTCTTGTGTAATCGCACATGCGGACCTTGGGCGCAGGTGCGATGGTCGTAGGTGCGAAGATGGAGGCGCAAGTGCGAGAAGAGCTGGACTTGGCAATCTCCGTAGGTGCGGAGAATTTGTGCGCATCACCGGCTCCGCAAAAATGGAGTCTGGGACGCAGAAGCGAGAGGAAGCACAGGTGCGGTTGGACATGTGCACCTGCGGTTGAGCAGATGCGGCTAATTATGTTGCAGGTGCGGTCACGCCTAGGCAAAAAAAAGAAGTTCGAGGGTTTGATTTCATTCTTCATTTTTGGACTTGAGAGCTCGGAATTTGGCGATTTTTCGAGGAATTTTCATAGGAAGATTTGAGGTAATGATTCCTAACTCGTTTTTGGTTGTATTCCATTAATCTATAGTTGTTTTCTCCATTTAATTTCGGATTTGGGTTGAAAAGTTGGGAAAATGAGGGAAAATTTCTTCAATCGAATTTCTGACTTTTGATTGGGATTTAGACATCGGATTTGGATAATTTTGGTACGAGTGAACTCGTGAGTGAATGGGTGTTCATATTTTGTGACTTTTACCCGATTCCGAGACGTGGGCCCGGGTCGACTTTTTAGGGCGAATTTCGGAAATTTTGTTAAAGTATTGATTTCATTAATTAGATGAGCCTATTATAGTTGTATTTATGATATGCAATTATTTTTTACTAGATTTGGGCCATTCGGAGTCGAATAATTGAGAAAAGGTCATTCTTACGGACTGATTGAGCTTGGTTCTAGGTAAGTATCTTGCCTAAGCTTGTGTGAGGGATTTCCCCTTAGGATTTGAGTCTTCTATGTTGATTGTAGTTCATGTACGCGAGGTGACGAGTGTGTACTCGGACTTATTTGTGGAAAGTTGGCCTTTTAGGGTTCTTAGGTCCTTATATTCATTGAGTATGAAGTTGTTCTTGATATGATTAAGTTCCTATTTACTAGTTTCACCTCTACATGCTTTAATTTGAATTAATTGCTTCAGGATTCACTCTTATTGCCTATTTGACTCTTATTTGACTTAACTGAAGATTTTATCTCTTCTATTGTCATGCTATCTTTTCATAACTGCTTATCTTTATTTGTGATTATTATTATCTCATCCTATAATTGTTCAGTCTTAATTGAGGTTATGACTATTTTTCTGCTGCTTATCCTTAATTGAATTGTTGAATATCCTTAGAAATTTCTCAACCTTAAAAGAAGTTAGATATCCTACATCTTAGTCGACTTGTTTTATTTGGAATTATTTGACTCGTGTTAGCCTCCCTGTTGTTGAAATGTATATTGTGGGATTGTTGCTACATATTAGTTTTCCCTTGTTGAGCTGACCTCTTTACGCCTAACATCCTTTAATGTGGTTATTCCTTGTGAATTGGTCCTACCGTTTCTTTGTGATTTAAAGTTGTTGAGTTGATTTACTTGTCGTACTTTGTATTATTGTCATTGTTGTTGTTATACTTGTTGTTATTGTGATGCACGAGATTTCTGCCGTGCGGTTGTGGTTATTATGATACACGAGGCTTCTGTCGTGCGGTTGTTGTTATGGGGTTGCACGAGGTTTCTGCCGTGCTATTGATACTATTGATATTTGCACATGCTACGTGACAAGGCGATATATATATATTTACGGGTTGCGCATGTGGCGAGACAAGGTGGGAACATTATTATGCACGTGTGGCGAGACAAGGCGGGCACTTACTTTATTATTGCACATGTGGCGAGACAAGGTAGGCTGTGTCAGGGATTGATTTGTGATGATTTGTGGCCTGGGGGCATTCTTGTTGTTGATATTTGTGTAGTGGTATACATACCTGTGTGAGCTTTATCTTGTGAAAGCTGTGAGAAAATATTCTACGTGTTGTCCGTTATTTTTCCTTATGCGTATTTGCTGATATGGACTATGGTAGGACACTTGCACAAGCATACATGTAGTTAAGCACTCTTATCGGATAAGAGGTGTTCTTGATATGTTTTAGCATAGATGCTCACCCTTGTTTACTTGCCTTCTATGTGAGAATGGCTTTATTGGCACGTGAGTCGTTAGTGCGGTTATGAGGTATTATGAGGGCACAGGATGCCAAATGTTAGGGTTCAGGTATTGAGACTCGTGAGTTGTTATTTGTCCGAGGTTCGGTACCTAGTGGAGTTGTTGACTAAAACCTGATGTAAAAGTGGTTGTAGTTGCTGAGTTATTACTTGTCCTTGTTGTATTTGTGATTCCGAATTTAGGTTGTATTCCATTCACTTTGTCTGTGTCATTTTCATGATATTTCGCTGATACTTGTTGTTTCCTTCCTTATTGCAATTACTATATTTGAGCCATATTGCATAGTTTTTATGTAGACATCATACTTCTGTTATTCATATACTTATACTTGTTCAGTTTATTAGACCAGTGGGTGTCTTGACTGTTCCTCGTCACTACTCCACCGAGGTTAGTCTTGATACTTACTGGGCACCGCTGTGGTGTGCTCATTCTACACTTCTGCACATTTTTGTACAGATCCATGTACTTGTTCATTAGCTAGCTGTGTGAAATGTTACTGTGGAGACTCAAGGTAAACCTGCTGCTACGTTCGCAGGCTTCGGAGTCACCTTCAAATTTTTGTTTTGCACTGTTTATTCTTATTTCTGGACAGTTGTATTTAGAATTCTTCTAGCAAACACTCTGTAGAGATTATGACTTGTACTACCAGTTTTGAAAATTGTAAATTTAAGGGATTTCTATTTCAAATTGTTAGATGTTATTTAAATAATGTTGTTGCTTCAATTAATGTTAGGCTTACCTAGTCCCTAAGACTATGTGTCATCACGATACCCAACGGAGGGGAAATTGGGTCATGACAGATATTTCGTACTCAGTCATATTCATTCATTTCATGTCATATCTTAGTCTTTGTTGTTATTTATTGATACATCATATCATTGTTTTCGGGCTAGTATCATGACATTGTGAGCACGTGAGAGAGAGACTGGAGAGATTGATAACTGAGCGAGGCCGAGGGCCTGATTATGAGTGATATTTATGGGATCGGGTTGCATGCCGCAACGGTTATACTGATTGATGATAGCGCTTGGGCTGAAAGAGCCCCTCCGGAGTCTGCACACACCCCCAGTGAGCGCGATTGATTACATTGAGGGATGGATCTTGCTTGGACATAGATCTTGTCTGAAGCATTATATACCTGGAGATGGATCTTCTCTGTAGGCTGGATTGTTCCTACTCAGTACTGGGTGGCTGATGCTCAGTGATGTATATATTCCAGGATGGATCTTCCCTGGGCCGTATGGGCCATATACAGTACTGAGTGATTTAGCATTTGAGAGTGCGAGAACATGCGGTTGTCAGCATGGTGTGTCACATACAGCATGTGCATTGGCATGTAGAAATAGAGGAGTTATATTCTTCATATCATTCAGATTTGATCCATCATACTATTTTGAGATATCTATCAAACTTGAAAGCATGTATACATTTTTGCACTGTTATTTTCTATATTGAAATGTGCCGGTTGATTTCATCACTACTTTCAGTCCAAAGTTTTGATTTGTTACTTATTGAGTTGGTTGTACTCACGCTACAGCCTGCACCTCGTGTGCAGATCCAGGTGCTTCTGGTTACGGCGGCTGCTGAGTGAGGAGTCCAGATCTCGGAGACTATCGAGGTAGCTACATGGCGTTCGCAGGCCTTGACTCTCCTTCATTATCTTATTTGTATTTCAGTTATTATTCCTCAAATATTGTAGTAGGTTGTATCCTGGTATAGATGCTCATGTACTCGGTGACACCTCGGTTTTGGGAGAGATTTATATTGCGTTGTGGTTTTAATTCAGTTTTTAAAAGGTTTTCTTAAATATTAACTGCTTCTGTTTAATTTTCACAGTTTTATTTGGTTGAACTGGTTGAGTAGTTGGCTTGCCTAGTTCCACGATAGGCACCATCACGACGGTTGGTTTTGGATCGTGACAAAAATTGCCTCAACCCGTATTGTAAATGTCCAAAATGACAAAAATGTCGGAACCCTCTACTTTTGTAATATGTCCTGTGCTTTCGCACCTGCGGACACTTAACCGCATATGTGGTTCCACTTTTACGGAGATTATGGTCGCTTATGCGGGCTGGCTCGCTTCTGCGGACTCGCTTCTGTGACGAGGCTGCCCCTTCCTCTTTTCCGCTTCTGCGATGCGTGTGCCACTTCTGTGGTCGCGCTTCTGCGATGCCCCATCCTCTTCTGCGGACCATCCGCTTCTGTGAGGCCAGGCTCTCTTCTGCAAACTCGCACCTGCGGTCAAACATCTGCAGGTGCGATTACACTAGAAGGCCAAAATTTCAGATTTTTCCTTAAGTCCAAATTTTGATCCGTTAACCATCCGGAATCCACCCGAGGCCCCCGGGACCTCAACCAAATACACCAACAAGTCCTAAAATATCATACGAACTTAGTCGAAACCTCAAATCACATCAAACAACGCTAAAACCATGAATCATACCCCAATTCAAGTCTGATTGACATCATATTTTGCACACAAGTCATAAATGACAAAAAGGGCCTATTCAAATTTTCAGAATCGGATTTCGGCCCTGATATCAAAAAGTCAACGACTTAGTCAAACTTCCAAGCTTAAATTTATATTTTAGCTATTTTAATGCCTAATTTAACTACGGACATCCAAATAATTTTCCAGACATGCTCCTAAGTCCAAAATCACCATACAGACCCATCGGGACCGTCAAAATACTGATCCGAGTCCGTTTGCTCAAAATATTAACCGAAGTCAACTTAAGTGAGTTTCAAAGTACAAATTATCATTTTTATCAATTTTTCACATAAAAGTGTCACGACCCAAAATCCAACTCCCGTTAGGTAAGCCAATTTCCAACTAACCAATTTCAATAATAATTATTAAAACAATTTAAGTTAATAAAGATCCTGATCTTATACAATCCCCAAGAACTGGTAGTATAAATCATGAGCTTCTAAGAATAGAGTATACAAAACGGAAATGAAATAAATACATAGTTTGTTTGAATAATACATAAACAGAGCTTTTATAAATCAAAGGCTACCCTGAACAAGAGGTAGCTACAACAGGAACTCAGGTACATCTTCAAATCCCGCAACCATCGAGCACAGCAACAACAACAGCCAACATCTGCACGCAATGTGCAGAAGTGTAGTATCAGTACAACCGACCCCATGTACTGAGTAAGTAACAAACCTAGTCGTAGGTTGAAAGTAGTGACGAGCTTCCACCAAGGTCGGGTCCAAAACCAATAGTCCACAACAATCCATAACAACATAAAGCAAATAATACCAGAAGTAATTCAGGGATAAAATACTCATCCAAATAATGATTTCAAAAATAGTAGTTCTTTCTTTCAAATACATCGGTGAAAACCCAAATTGTTTGCCGAAGTTGCCAATAATATGAATAGTTTGAAAACAATAAATTTCTCCAAAAATCTTTTCAATAATAAATAATATATTTTATTTTCCTTCTGGATAACCCATGTAAAACAAATGCATCACTATGCCCATCAATCAAAATGTGTGAGAAATCATGAATGATGTGATGTTGTACAGCATGAGGAAAAATACATCTCTATGCATGTATGTCATGTGTGCATGCTAATGCGATGCAACTCAGTGATAAAATCATAAACAGCCCCTCGGGCAGAACATCACTCATATACAGCCCCTCGGGCAAACCTCACAGTCACTCGTGCCACTCAGACATACATCACAATCACTCTTACCACTCGAGCATACCTCACAATCACTCTTGCCACTCGGGCATACCTCACAATCACTCTTGCCACTCGGGCATACCTCACAATCACTCATGCCTCCCAGTCACTCAGCACTCGGCACTCGCACTCAGTAGGTACCAGCGCTCACTGGGGGTGTGTACAGACTCCGGAGGGGCTCCTTCAGCCCAAGCTCTATAATCTGCACGAACAACTCACGTGCTGCACGGACAACTCATGTGCTATAATAATAAAGTATGTTGTAGGCGGGCAGCCCCGATCCACACTCATCGTCACAATCAGGCCCTCGACCGATATCAAACATATTGCGGTGTGCAGCCCGATCCCATAAATATGCAACATGCTACGGCGTGCAGCCCGATCCCATAAATATCCTCACAAATCAGGCCATCGGCCTCACTCAGTCATCAATCTCTCCAGTCTCTTGGGCTCACAATGTCATGAAATGTATCCCAAAAATGATGATATGATGTATTAATAAATAACAACAGAGACTGAGATATGATATGCAATGAAATGAATATGACTGAGTATGAATTTTAAATTTAAAACAAATAATTCACAGCAATATGACCTCTGGGAGTCCCAATAATACTGGCACATAGACTCAACATGATTTTTAATATGCTTTTCAGCTCAATATCTTTAACTCATAAAACTGCATGGAAAATGCCAAGATTATTTAACTACAAATTCCACAGAAATAATTAAGTCACAATTTCTATAGTGCACGCCCACACGCCCGTCACCTAGCATGTGCGTCACCTCCCAACAATTCACAAAATACATATATTCAGGGTTCATACCCTCAACTCCAAGATTAGAAGAGTTACTTACCTCGAACAGGCCAAATCCAATGTCGAGCAAGCTAAGCAATGCTCCAGAAATTCCATTCTGCGCGTATCAACTTCCAAACATCTCGAATCTAGTTACAATAATTTGACTCAGTCCACACAATTTATAAGAATTAATTCCATATCAAAACACTAATATTTTCCATAAAATCCGAAATTACGCCCCAAATATCACATGTGGGAACCACGTCTCGAAATTCGACAAAACTCATAAAACACGACAACCCATCCAATTACAAGTTCAACCATACTAATTTCACTCAAATCCGACTCCAAATCGGTATTCAAACTTGAAAAATTCATTTTGTGACATTATAGAAATTTCCTTCGATTTCTCTTGAAGATTCAATAATCTTACACCAAAAATGAAGATTAATTCATGGAATATAATCACAAGGGAGTTAATAACACTTACCCCAAGTTGTGTGAAAAATTTCCTCTCCAAAATCGCCTAAACCGAGCTCCAAAATGTCCAAATTGAGAAAAGAAATCCCGAAACCCTCGTTTTAAACACTGCCCCAGGCATTTCCGCACCTGCGGCGCCTGGGCTCGCACTTGCGCATCCGCATTTGCGGAACAAATTGCACGCCTGCGGACAATGCCAACCTTTCAAAACCTCGTATCTGCGGCGCCCTTCTCGCATCTGCGGGCTCGCAGATGCACAAACCCTTCGCACCTGCGTTTGCCCTTCGCAGTCCGCATCTGCGCAACACCTTCGCACTTGCGGCCTTGCAGATACGGCAAATTCCTCGCACCTGCGAGCACTGCCCAGTCCCACTCTTGGCTGCTTCTGCGGCTTATTTCACGCACATGCACCTTCGCACCTGCGATCAAAATCTTCGCAAGTGCGATCACACCAGTAGGCAGCAGTTCCAGCATTTCCTTAAGTCCAAATTTGATCTGTTAACCGTCCGAAACTCACCCGAGGCCCCCAGGACCTCAACCAATTGTATCAACAAGTCCCATAATATAACACGGACTTACTCGAGGCCTCAAATCATACCTAACAACATCGAAACGACGAATTACTCCTCAATTCAAAATCAACGAACTTAAACTTTCAAATTCTACATCTTGTGCCGAAACACATCAAATCAATGTGGAATGACTTCAAATTTTGCACACAAGTCACATTTCACATTACGGACCTATTCCAATTTCCAGAATCAGATTCAGACCTCGATATCAAAAAGTCAAACCCCTGGTCAAACTTCCCAAAAATTCAACTTTCGGCAATTCAAGCCAAATTCCATTACGGACCTCCAAATAATTTTTTGGACACGCTCCTAAGTCCAAAATCACCATATGGAGCTATTAGAATCATCAAAATTCGAATCCTAGGTCGTTTACACATAAGTCAGCATCCGATCACTATTTTATCTTAAGCTTTAAACCTTGGAACTAAGTGTTCCAATTCCTTCAAAACCTCACTGGACCCGAATCAATTACCCCGACAATTCACACAACAGCTGTAAAGTACAATTTGAGAATTAAATGGGGAAACGAGGTTGTAATACTCAAAACAACCGGCCGTGTCGTTACATTCTCCCTCACTTAAACATACGTTCGTCCTCGAACATGCCAAGAGTTATTTCCAAGCCAAATTACTGTTCCATCTTACCACACACGTACCAGGGGGTGAACCCACGTCACCCTATCCTACATAAGTCTTGACTACACAATGCAACTGAAAATCATTAATTTAACCTTAGCCCATAACCCTTGGAGTTTAATTTCCAACCTTTATAATTTCTTTCAAGACACAAATCTTACATTTACACACTGTATATGTCCGAACAAGTTGCATCGAGCTATAACTATAACCACGGATATAATCAACCAACATATTACACAACTCGCATGCTCGTAGCACCATTCCTGATCGCAGTGACTACTTCAAAACCAATCGCATACTAGTATTAAACCCATATCGAACCAAACCTCATCCCAAAACCTTCGTACACTATTAATAATAAAAGAAACACGCAAAATTTCATGACCACTTACCAGATCAACATGTCACGGAGATCTCTTGCTCCAACCAGGACTATAATTGCTTTTTGAGCTGACTTTCAATATTATACTCCCGAATATACCGAAATCAAACTTGATAGTACCCATTCAAGGTCCAATGACCTTATATTACTAAACACAGCTGTTCCATAGACATGCCTCACCAATATAACTTAGAGCCACAACTCGTGCCATCTATGCACCAATATACAACAATTCAAATGTACCCAGTCCTGGAAAATGACTCAAATGAGAGAACTGCCCCGCCAGATTAACAAGTACCTCCACAATGAAACGCTAAAAATTCATCACACACCGTAGAACCATCACCCGATTCTAACATGAGGTTCATGTTATATACTCCGAGCCACCCTGCTCTGAATTAATAATGACGGAGAGGCAAATGACAAAAATACCACACAAAACCTGAAAGGACATAACCATTACACTATCGATCATGCAATACACCAAGAACTCATCACACTCAAATTCCGCTATAAAGCTCAAATAGAACTGCACCATCTGTGCACATAACCAATGAATCACAACTCTTCATGGCATAAAAGAGTAACTCACAGATCATTTGAGAACACGAACAAGTTCAACATCAATCGAATGACACATCCCTCAATAATAGCAGTATGGGGCCAACCATTCCGGCTCGGTGTAGAATACACATCTTAATTGGGCCTGCCTATTGACCCCCAAATCAACTCGGGTTACCCACAAATAGATAAAAATCCCTCCGAAAATTCAAAATGACTGAATCATAACACATTTCATCATCCGGCTAGCTCCGGCCACAAATTCACAGTCCACAACCATGAAACAATCTGCTCCTGGGAACTCCCAATCTCCAAATCCATAGAACACGCAAATCACCATATTTGATTCCATCTCCACAGCCCGAATGCCTAACACCTCTCTTATACACGATCATCCCACGAGAAATACTTTAAAAGTTCTTCCGTACCACTTGACAAAATTTGAATATCAGCAGTTTATCAATCATCTGAGTACCGTAATACTAATTTATACATCCGTAAGTCAAAATACAATGCGCCTTCTGAAGTACGCCCCTTTCTCATACAACACCAAGTAGTAATAGTATTCATCTAGTTATTTGAAACCGTCCATGTTGTCCAGCATTCGTTACCTTCTCTTCAAGACTGTACTTCCACCTTGTACATGAAAAATCTAGCTTTCGTACAACACATAACATCTATCTTGCCATCATGTGAAAACTACAAGAATCTTATTATCAACTTTGAGTCACCAATAATTTACATACCATTTTAGTTAGAAACCTTTCTCTTGCTTCTTTCCGGGAGGAAATCACAATACACAACACGTTCTCCACACCGGTAGAAACTATCAAGAATACTTTGGAATCCATTTGCACATAATCAAGCCCTTAAAACTAAATTCCTCTAATTCGACCAAGCCACGCAAGTCGCCAAGTCCAGGTGTGTTGCCACAAAGCACCTGTAGAAAACCCCCATATCATATGCACCCAAGGAATCGATCATATCCATTACTATACTGATCCAGCCTACTACCCGTTTGTCCTATTTTCTCCGAGTCCCTTCCGAATTTGTCTTCAGATTGATACTTCTTCTTGCTAAAATACCATGATCTTTAACCACAACTTACCCTACAAACCTTAGCATAGAACCATAATGCCCTACGGCCCATAAGCAATTGTATTCTTCTTAAGCACCTTCAAAAATACCACAACTATAACACTCACTCTGAGGATACCTTATGTGAATTTGAAATTGTTCTTATTACCTTCCTTATACAAAAAAAATGTAGAATCCATAGTCATATAGAATTTCCGCAAGTCCAGGCACCATCAAATGCAAATCTCGGATTTTATCCATACACAAGTCCAGAAACATTCTCAATTGCTATATATAATTCTCAAACCCACTGGAATTTTCTCGGGAGTCACCCACTTTGTTCAAATCTAATTGCACGTTCCCCATTAGCACCACAACACTCAAAGAAGTAACTCTACTTTAACACCACATATCAAATTCATACTCCGTGCGCACTACATCATTCACCAATAACAACTCACTCATCCCGCGAATTTCATTTACTCATACGTGCAATATAATCCTTAACCAGGAATTTTATTATTCGAGTCATCCTCGATCTCAACTTCTGCGAGTCATAGCTAACCCACAAGTATGCCTCAGACCAAAACTAAAATTTAATATATAACCATGAAATTAAGCCGTCTGCAGCAGGCTCCCCCACTTGGCCCAAAGCCATAAATCATTTCATTCAATAAATCACAACACCCATACCGTATTACTGCCATGATACTACAGTGAGTTCAACAAAAATAATTCTCAAGCTCATGCAACACCAACCATAAAATACCTCAATCATCCGCTAAGCATGCGTTTATTTCTCTTGACAGTCAATTCAACTTTCTCAACCAGATTCAAATTCATATCTCAACACATACCCTCCGCTGGTAGAAAAGAAACTCTCCACTCAACATTATAAGGAACACACCTACGTAGATTACTCTGTAGGAGATAACCCACCTGCTCAGCCTCAAATTTGCATCTTGTTATACCCTTTCGCAACCATAATTATTATGCAATCACTTAATCTTTCTGAGTCCAAACTCATTAACAAGACATGAGAATTTAATTTGTCCCACAATTTAACAACGTGAAAGATCCTTCAACACACTCATAACCCGAGACTATAAGTTGTATCTGGACAGAAATTAAGCACCCAATAGTCCTTTTCACATCCCAACAAACTTATCTGGACATATTCTGTAGTCACATCATGCTCATCATATAGCTATTCAACCGTTCATCAAGCCACAAATTTCACTCATAGGGACACTACTGGACATATGAGTCCAAATGTATAAGTTCACACAGCTGAAGCTACCAAACCTAAGTTGTGGTCTAAATCTGGCCTCAAGTCCTCCAGACTGGCCGATCACCAGAACATAGAATACACATCTCTAACATCGTTCATGGAATCACAAGCCGGCGATGCACAGCAGATACTAAGCGCTCATGTGCGCATACGAATACGTGGAAGAAATTCAAAGAGTTTATGTCTCAAGCTGAATCAATCTCGCACGTTCATGTGTGCATGCTAATGCGATGCAACTCAGTGATAAAACCATAAACAGCCCCTCGGGCAGAACATCACTCATATACAGCCCCTCGGGAAAACCTCACAGTCACTCGTGCCACTCGGGCATACCTCACAATCACTCTTGCCACTCGGGCATACCTCACAATCACTCTTGCCACTCGGGCATACCTCACAATCACTCTTGCCACTCAGGCATACCTCACAATCACTCATGCCTCCCAGTCACTCAGCGATCGACACTCGGCACTCGCACTCAGTAGGTGCATGCGCTCACTAGGGGTGTGTATAGACTTCGGAGGGGCTCCTTCAGCCCAAGCGTTATAATCTGCACGGACAACTCACGTGCTACACGGATAACTCACGTGCTATAATAATAAAGTATGTTGTAGGTGGGCAGTCCCGATCCACACTCATCCTCATAATCAGGCCCTCGGCCGATATCCAACATGCTGCGGTGTGCTGCCTGATCCCATAAATATGCAATATGCTGAGGCGTGCAGCCTGATCCAATCAATATCCTCACAAATCAGGCCCTCGGCCTCACTCAGTCATCAATCTTTCCAGTCTCTTGGGCTCACAATGTCATGAAAAATAGCCCAAAATAATGATATGATGTATCAATAAATAACAACAGAGACCGAGATATGATATGCAATGAAATGAATATGACTGACTATGAATTTTCAATTTAAAACAAATAATTCACAGCAATATGACCTCTGGGGGTCCCAATAATATTGGCACATAGCCTCAACATGATTTTTAATATGCTTTTCAGCTCAATATCTTTAACTCATAAAACTGCATGGAAAATGTCAAGATTATTTAACTACAAATTCCACATAAATAATTATGTCACAATTTCTATAGTGCACGCCCACACAGCCGTCACCTAGCATGTGCGTTACCTCCCAACAATTCACAAAATACATATATTCAGGGTTCATACTCTCAACTCCAAGAATAGAAGAGTTACTTACCTCGAACAGGCCAAATCCAATGTCGAGAAAGCTAAGCAATGCTTTAGAAATTCCATTCTGTGCGTATCAACTTCCAAACGGCTCGAATCTAGTCACAATAATTTGACTCAGTCCACACAATTTATAAAAATTAATTCCATATCAAAACGCTAATATTTTCCATAAAATTCGAAATTATGCCCTAAATATCACCCGTGGGGCCCACATCTCAAAATCCGACAAAACTCATAATATACGACAACCCATCTAATTACAAGTTCAACCATACTAATTTCACTCAAATCCGACTCCAAATCGGTATTCAAACTTGAAAAATTCATTTTGTGACATTATAGAAATTTCCTTCTATTTCTCTTGAAGATTCAATTATCTTACACCAAAAATGAAGATTATTTCATGAAATATAATCACAAGAGAGTTAAGAACACTTACCCCAAGTTGTGTAAAAAATTTCCTCTCCAAAATCGCCCAAACCGAGCTCCAAAATGTCCAAAATGAGAAAAAAATCTCGGAACCCTCGTTTTAAACATAGCCCACGCATTTCCGCACCTGCAGTGCCTGGGCTCGTACCTGCGCATCCGCATTTGCAGAACAAATTGTGTGCCTGCGGACAATGCCAACTTTTCAAAACCTCGCATCTGCGGCGCCCTTCTCGCATCTACGGGCTCGCAGATGCGCAAACCCTTCGCACTTGCGTTCGCCCCAGGCCAGCCCTAGTCCGCATCTGCGCAACACCTTCGCACATGTGGCCTCTCAGATGCGGAAAATTCCTCGCACCATCGAGCACTGCCCAGTCCCACTCTTGTCCTCTTCTGCGACTTATTTCACGCACATGCGACTTCGCACCTGCGATCAAAATTTTTGCAGCTGCGATCACACTAGTAGGCAGCAGTTCCAGCATTTCCTTAAGTCCGAATTTGATCTGTTAACCGTCCGAAACTCACCCGAGGCCCCCGGGACCTCAACCAATTGTATCAACAAGTCCCATAACATAACACGGACTTACTCGAGGCCTCAAATCATACCTAACAACATCGAAACGACGAATTACTCCTCAATTCAAAATCAACGAACTTAAACTTTCAAATTCTACATCTTGTGCCGAAACACATCAAATCAATGTGGAATGACTTCAAATTTTGCGCACAAGTCACATTTCACATTACGGACCTATTTTATTTTCCAGAATCGGATTCCGACCTTGATATCAAAAAGTCAAACCCTTGGTCAAACTTTTCAAAAATTCAACTTTCGGCAATTCAAGCCAAATTCCACTACGGACCTCTAAATAATTTTTCGGACATGCTCCTAAGTCCAAAAATTATCATACAGAGCTATTGGAATCATCAAAATTTGAATTCGGGTTCGTTTACACATAAGTCCGTATCCAGTCACTATTTTAACTTAAGCTTTAAACCTTGGAACTAAATGTTCCAATTCCTTCAAAAACCTCACTGGACCCGAACCAATTACCCCGGCAATTCACACAACAACTGTAAAGTATAATTTGAGAATTAAATGGGGAAACGAGGTTGTAATACTCAAAACGACCGGCCGGGTCATTACAAAAAGCTTCCCGAAAAATTATACGAACTGCGCACGCAAGTCGAGGAAAGCTGAATTATGCTATTTGAGGTCTCAGAATACAGAAATAGATATTAAATTTAAAGATGACCTTTTGGGTCATCACAGTTGTAAATTAGTGCTTCCTTTGTTCCAATTTATATGATATATTTCCCTTATTAGTTTGTTAAAAGAAAGAATGACGCATTTCTATATTTGAAAACTTCTCAACTTTAAACTTTTTATTTTACTCATTTTACCCTTAATGATAAGCGATTGTACTAGGGGTGAAAACCAAACCAAACCAACTATATCGGATTGGATTGGTTTTGTCGGGTTTTTTATTACATGAATATTATTTCAATCTTACTTTGTTAAATTTTTCATAAGTAAATATATGTTTAGTAAAAATTTAAAAAAATGACAAACATATGATCTATTATTCTTATGGGAGAATTTTCTAAGTAACACATGATAGTTATTTTTTTAGTCGTCTGAAAATAATTTTTGTTGATTTACACTTTCAAGATTAAGCGAATTTAATAATTAAACGTAAAATTTAATACAATACCTAAATAATGATATATTCTATTTAATTTCAAATATTCGAAATACCACTTCAAATTCGGAAAAGATATAAGAATTTAATAAATCTTGACATATAAATATGGAAGAACGAAGAAATTACGCATTTGAGTAACACTTGATAAGAAAGTGATCATACAAATCATTAGTTAAAGTTAATAAATATAAAACACTTCATATTTAACAAAATATTTCATCCCATAAGAGAATCGCAAATATTTTTAGATATGTTTTAAAGAAAATTCTATAAAAAGTCTTAAAACTATATATAAAAATTATATATTTATATGTTGGTTTGGTTCGGGATTTTTTTACTCAATATCAAACCAAATCAAACCAAACCTAATTGAGTCTTTTAATCGGTTTGGTTTGACTTTTTGGTTTGATACGGTTTTTCAATTCGATTTGTACTACGCAAATATTATTGACCCACAATACTTTTACCCCTGAAGTCTTTGAGATTATAAATTTTAAAGTATTCGTTTTTTTTAAACTCTTCGCTTAGTCAAACTATCTCATATCAATTAAAACAGAGGGAGTAAATTTTAACGTCTACAATCCAGCGTGCCTTTTTCTATTTTTCTTCTAGAAGTACTTATTACTCTACAATTGATTTTCACAAGTTATATTAAACATAGAAATCTACAGTCGGCTTAGAATTATTGGAGTTGGCAAACATGTAAATACATGATTGTCATGATATAATTTTTCAATATATTGTTAACAATATTTTCTAAAAATTCAATTGTCTTACGAACTACAAAAAACACAACCAAAAAAAAAAAAAAAAAATTTCCCGGACATCACGCTGTGTCAGTTATAAAATAGTAGTAGTAAGTGTTTAAGTTATATAGTATATGCGTATTCAATTAAGATTTTTATGTGCTTGAACTTTTTCTTTTTCCATCTATACTATATTAAACGTACGAAAGCCCTATTGAAATGTCATTTACCTTTTTTTATCCTTCATAAGTACATTTTATGTTGGATATATTTGTAATTATAATCATTAATTTCTCTTTTTCTTCCCAAAATCAAAACTACCTAGTACTTCCTTTTAGGTTTAGAATTCTTTAGAATTTACACTACTTGGGATTCTTGCCTTACGATTTCTTTTCCTTAGGTTTTGTTTCCTTTAGTTTTAGAATTCTTGCGTTTTTGTTTCCTTAACTTTTAGGATTCTTTCTTTTTAATTATGGTGTGTCTTTTTCCATTGTTTCTTTTGTATCGGTTTAAGATGCAATTTTCATTATTATTTTTTTTGTGTAGGTTTAGGATTCAATTTAATATTAGTTTACCGGCCGTAGTTTATTGTAACGTTGTATCTTCACTTTATTTATATTTAGGTTTCAAGTTAGGTTTCTATAATTTTAGAACCAAAACAGTTAAAATAAAGAGGAGTTAACCACTTTATAAAAGAAGTCATTAACCTGTATAAATTTAGTATAAATCATTTATAGTATCAACGATCGTATAGGTAAATTTGCTTGTGGATTGAGGTAAATCTTCTACCTTGTTCTATATTCTTGAACTTACATAATAATGATCTTTAATGCATTACTCATAAATAATTGGTTTAAAATTGATTCATATACGAATGTTGTATAGGTTCTTTGGATCATTGCATTAGTCACATAAAATTGGTTAGACATTCTAACTCATATAAATTGAATATTTTATTAATTTAAGATTATTTTCACTTTGTGTTTGATAGTTTTAATTACTAATTGTTATGCCAGCTCAAGTTGCTCATATTTTGTAAGAAAAAAATTAAATTTAATTACTTCTTTTAATTGACTATATTATACATATCACAATATTATAATTGTGTTCTTAAAAAATAGCTCTTGGCAATTAGTGTCCTTGCATATACCCAAAATTTTGTCAGTTTTTACTGGTTCAGTCCATTACTGGTTCTTACTGTAATCAATGACTTGGTCCGTCCAATAGCAACGAGCTAAGTAAAACAGTCCAATTATTTATTTTCACAATTTAAAAATAAGCAGAAATAAATAGGTAAATTCCATAACTCTGTAAATTCCACAAAGAAGTTTAACAGATAAATGTAACAACACAAATAAATACAACCTCACAGCAGTGTCACTCCATCACTCATCACTCGCACTCAGCACTCAATACTCAAAACACTCAACACTCTGCGCTCACTGGGGGTGTGTACAGACTCCGGAGGGGCTCCCAAAGCCCAAGCGCTAAGCATGG
Source organism: Nicotiana tomentosiformis (assembly GCF_000390325.3). Taxonomy (NCBI): domain Eukaryota; kingdom Viridiplantae; phylum Streptophyta; class Magnoliopsida; order Solanales; family Solanaceae; genus Nicotiana; species Nicotiana tomentosiformis. The sequence continues at coordinate 25,765,134 of NC_090818.1, forward strand.
ACAACTCACGTGCCATCATATCAATACCTGGATCCGCACGGTCAACTCACGTGCTACGCGGACAACTCACGCGCTATGGTATCAATACCTGGACCCGCACGGTCAACTCACGTGCTACGCGGACAACTCACGCGCTATGGCATTAATATCCTCACAACCAGGTCCTCTGCCTCACTCAATCAATATCAATACCTGGATCCGCACGGTCAACTCACGTGCTACGCGGACAAATCACGCGCTATGGTATCACTACCTGGACCCGCACGGTCAACTCACGTGCTACGCGGACAACTCACGCGCTATGATATTAATATCCTCACAACTAGGCCCTCGGCCTCACTCAATCAATATCAATAAATGGATCCACACGGTCAACTCACGTGCTACGCGGACAACTCACGCGCTATGGTATAAATACCTGGATCCGCACGGTCAACTCACGTGCTACGCGGACAACTCACGCGCTATGGTATTAATATCCTCACAACTAGGCCCTCGGCCTCACTCAATCATGTACCTCACTAGCCTCACCATCATCAATAATAAGGGAACACAGCCCGCATCGTGTATCACTGCATATAATAAATTAATAGAGACTGAGGTAAACATGTGCAATAATTTCTATGACTGAGTACAAATAATGTGAGCATGAATAAAGCCTAAGAATGATCTCTAACATGAAGGCAAATAAGTTCAACAACAAATAAACACATAACCACAGATAATAGCCATTAGGCCTCAATGCCTCACGGGACGGACCAAGTCTCAATCCCTCGTGGTGCACACCCACACGCTCATCACCTAGCATGGGTATCACTTCCAAACAATCACGTGATGTCAAATCTCCGGGTTTATACCCTCAAAGCCAGAGTTAAAACTGTTACTTACCTCAACAAGATGAACCCAACGTTGAGCAAGCTAATCAATACTCAGGAAATTTCCACTCCGTATGTATCCACCTCTGAATGCCCTCTTGTCTACTCAATTCAATGCCAACGATCCGAAACTGAAATTCACCCCTTAATGATAATACAACGATCTACTATACTAAGCAACTTCAATCTACAATATCAACATCCATTGGGACCAATTTAGTAACAAATCCCATAGGTTCATTGTATTCATAAATTTTATTGCCAAGATTACCATTCACATTCTCTCTTATTTTCTCAAAAGTACTATTCATTCCATGAACTAGAGTTTTATAATCCTATCTTTCAACCATTAAAACTTGTAACAAATGCTTCAAATACTTGTAACTACTCATAATAAACAAGTTTGAAGTATTGGAATTAACTCTAGTAGATCAATCTTGAAAAATCATAACTTTGGTGATTTTCGTGTTCTTGAGGATTTGATGATGAAATCTTGTATTTGGATGTAAAAATGATGTTAGAACTCATGTATATTGAGTGATAATCAACCCAAAACATCATTAACAACTTACCTTGGTTGATTGGACTTGACTTGAGCTCAAAATCGCCCCTTCACTTCAAGAACCCTAACCCCCAAATACACAAAATACCCTCTTTACCCGACCTTGTATTTATAGGCCCAGATTTTTGGGTTTCGGATGCGGCCTTGGATGCTTCGCATCCCCACTTCACTCCTCTTTGAAGGTCGGATGCGGACCTGGACGCTATGGCAGCACTTCACTGCCAGCCTCTCTTTCGGACGCGGCCTCGGATGCTTTGCATCCGCAGGCTCCTCCGCCAGCCTTTGGTAATTTAGTCATAACTTCTTGTAGGAATGTCCAAATGACAAACGGTTTGAAGCATTAGAAACTATAATCAAATAACTTTAATTTAATAGGTAATCCACCACATAACTCTTTATATATATATATATATATATATATATATATATATATATATATATATATATATATATATATATGCTCGTCCAAAGTTTGGTCTTGTGCGTACTCATTTGCAACTTTAGTCTATCATGAAATTCTCAACTTGACTTGCACTGAGGGCTCTCCCTAGACCCCATATCACTTATAATATGACTCGTATACTTATTATCATATCTAATTGATATCTATTCCATTAATAGACCTCGTCTTCACACAAAATAATATAATTAGTGCACATCAACTTTATTAATAGCGCTTAAGTACTTCAAAATTTTCCGAGGTGTTACGCCGAGTCCTAGTCGAAACAGGCCAACTTCCCGTTATGAGCGTCCAGGGAAGCATGGGGCGCTAGCCCTGGCGCTCACCCTCTTAACCATTCTGTAAATTGCGCCACAGGCAGCGCAACTTTTTGCCTTTTCGTCCCAATTTCAATCCAATTTGCGCCCTTTGGTCCCATATTACATCCGAATGATTTCTACACATAGAAATATCACAAATTAGCACAAATAATCATATTATACATCTCAAATATTCGAGACATGAGCAAAATGTGAGGCGATATATATATATCAAAATATGCATACATTAAGCCGATTATCAGTAATCTACGTATATATGTTCCTTATAATGTTGACTAGAGGATTTCATTTCTCCCAGTGGGGTATATGTGTTGAGATTTGAGTTTGGATTAGTTGAGAAAATTGACTTGACCGTCACGGGGATGAAGGCGAGCTTAGTAGATAATTTGAGGTATTTTATGATTTGTGTTACCTGAGCTTGTGAAGAATTTTCGTGGAATTAACTCCGGGATTATGGCAATAGTAGAGTATGGGTATGGTGAGTTATCAGATGTTTTGTTATATGGCTTTGAGCCAAGTGGAGGAGTCTTCTAACTACTATTTGATTGCACGATTATGTACGGTATTGGTTTTGGTCCAAGGCATACTTGTTGATTAGCTATGACCTGCAGAGGTTGAGATCGGGGATGAATCGAGTAAGAAAATTTCTTGAATGCGGGTTATATTGCATTTTATAAAAATATAAAAAAAATCATAAAATGATTAAATTGTTATTTTGAAGGATATAGCGCGCACGAAGTATGAATTTGATTGGTGGTGTTAAGGCAGGGTTACTTCTTTGGGGGATGTTGTGCTAATGGAGCTTGTGTCTTTCGGCCCGTTTTGGCAGTGCAATTTAGATTTGAGTATAGTGGGTGACTTTCGAAAGGGTTCTAATGGATTCAAAATGTATATGTGTCAATTGAACATTTTTTGGAATTTGTATATCGCCAGAATCAGTTATTTACACTGGATGGTACCGGGACTTGCAGTAATTTTGTATGACTATGGATTCTACATTTCAGTGCAAGAAAGGAAAAAATATACAATTTTAAGTCCACATAAGGTCTTTTTAGTGTGGGGGTCTCGGTTGTGGTACTTTTGTGGTGCTTATTGCTTAAGAAGAATACAATGGGTTACGGGCCTTAGGGCGGTATAGTATTATGTTAGGATGTCTTGTAGTGAGCTTTGGGTAAGGATCGTAGTGTTTTGACAAGGAGAAGTGTCAACTTGAGGGTAATTCAGAAGAAACTCGAAGTAAATAGGACAACTGGGTAGTAGGATAGACTAGTATGGTAATGGTATGCTCGGTTATTTTGGGTAATTATGAAGTTGTGAGACTTTACAGATGTTTTGGTGGCAATATTCTTGGGTTTGGTGACCTGCGTAGTTTGGTCAAGTTAGAGGAGTTCAGTTCTGATAGTTTGGTTATGTGCAAATGGATTTCAAAGTGTTGTTGATGGTTTCTACCATGATTTGAGCCATATATTTTCTACCGGTGTGGGGAACGTGTTGTGTATTGTAATTTCCTCCTGGAATGAAGCAAGAGGGAGGTTTCTAACTGACCGGGTATGTAATTTGCTAGTGACTCAGAGTTGATAATGAGATTATTGTGCTTGTCACACGATGGCATGATAGATGTGGTGTGTTGTGCGGGATTAAGATTTACATGTACAAGGTGACAGTTTATTCTTGAAGGGAAGGTCACGAATTCTGGACAGAATTGTCAGTTTCAGATATTTAGATTAATGTTATAACTGCTCGGTAATCCCTGAGAAGGGTGCGTATTTCAGAAGGCGCATTGTGTTTTGACTTACGAATGTTCATCGGTATTGCGGTACTCACCTGGGTGATAGACTGCTAATATTCCAATTATCGCTATGCGGCACAGAAGAATTTTAGAAGTATTCCTAGCGGGATGATCGTGCATGAATAATGTGATAGTCATTTGAGTGCTGGAGTTGTGATTAGTTACGGTGGTTCATGTGTTATATGAATTTGGGGGACTGGGAGTTCTCAGAAGCAAATTGTTTCAGGGTTGCGACCTGGTTGAGGTGAGTATTTTATTTAAACTTAGTGAAGGCACTAACTGCGTTAATTATTTGTGATAGTTGCATGCCATGAGTGCGTACATATGGGAGGTTTGAGCCATGTGCGGGCATCGGGGCAAGTATTCATACTCGAAAGAATGCTTAGATAAAGATATGCCCAGAGTTGACTATTAAGCGTAAAGTTATAACGTTTCTCGTATCCGTACCTTTGTCGAGAACTACCTGGGCTATACTTGAGGTTTCAAAGAGGCTAATTCTTGAATAACCTTGGTGGTTGCCATTCCTGCGTTAACTTGCCAAATTGAGTTATGACAGCACACTTTGCACATGCCTACTCTGTGGCGTGTTATTTATACCAATCTAGGAGCATAAGAATCTTAATTCATTTATCATATACATGTGTACTTATTTGATTGATCCTATATGATATGCTTGGACTGGAGGTCTGTGACCATGCCGGGCATATTATATTATTGGCACCTGAGTTATCCGTGCGGATCCACGTAATGATATTATTGGCACGTGAGTTGTCAGTGCGGGTCTAGATATTGATAATATAGCACGTTAGTTGTCCGTGTGAGTGATGCTAATGTGAGCTCTAGAAGAGTTGGCTACTGTTATTAAATTCGTGTGTCTTGGTTCTACCATATATAATGAGCTTATTGCATTGCAGTTGTGGTAGTGCTTGTTGAACTTGCAATATGGTTCTCTTCTTTGAGACAACTTCCATTTTGGGTACAAGGTTGCGCAGTTGTGGCTTGAGTTGTATTGGCGTGGCATGTCTATGGGATAGTTGTGTTTAATAATATATGGTCATTGGACCCAGAATGGGTACTATCAAATTTTATTACGGTATATTGGGAGGATAATATTGAAAAGAAATTCTGAATGTTGGAAATTTAATTCCAAGGGTTATGGGCTAAGGTTGAAGTAATGATCTTCAATTACGTGGTATTGTCAGGCCTATATGGAATAGGGTGGCGTGAGATCATCCCCGGGTATGTGCGCGATAAGTTGGAATAGTGATTCGAAGGTTTAGGAATAACTCTTGGCACGCAGTTTACATCATAGTTTTGGAGAGCAGTGCAGTGAGAATTAGGTATAAAGGTTCAGTTGAGTATAACATTTCACCCTCAGACGGACGGACAATCCGAGCGCACTATTCAGATATTGGAAGATATGCTATGTGGTTGTGTTATAGATTTTGGGGGTTCTTGGGATCAATTTTTTCCACTTGTAGAGTTTGCTTAAAATAACAACTACCAGTCGAGCATTCATATGACTCCGTATGAAGCTTTATATGGGAGACGGTGTATAGCCGTGTGAGGCTAGGCTATTAGGTATTGATTTAGTTCAAGATGCCTTAGAAAAGGTTAAATTGATTCAGGAACGACTTCGCGCGATGCAGTCTATATAGAAGAGTTATGCCGACCGTAAGGTTCGCGATGTTGCTTACATGGTAGGAGAGAAGGTACTACTCCGAGTTTCTATAACGACCCGACCGGTCATTTTGAGAATTTAAGACCAGTTTGGCAAAATAAGGTCTTGAGCAGCTTCGTATTATGTGTATTGACTTGCGTGCGTGGTCGAGTTCAGTTACCGAATGATTCAGAGTCAAATCGAAAGAAGGATTCAAGTTTTAGAAGCTTAAGCGATAAGAGTTGACCGGAATTTGACTTTTATGTAAACGGCTCTGGAATGGATTTTGAATGCTTTCCACAGCTTCGTATGGTGATTTTGGACTTAGGCGTGCGTCCGAATTTGGATTTGGAGGTTCGTAGGGTGATTTAAAGCATTTCGGAGAAAGTTGGAAAAAGTTAAAGTTTGGAAGGTGGTTAGGTTTGACCGATAGTTGACTTTGGTGATATCGGGGTCGAAATGCAATTCCAAGGGTTATAACAACTCCGTTATGTCATTTGAGACTTGCTTGCAAAATTTGACGTCATTCCGGGTTGATTTGATAGGTTTTGGCACGAGTTTTAGAAGTTGGAATATTTGAAAGTTCATAAGTTCGATTCTTGGTGCAATTCGTAGTTTCGACATTTTTTGATGTGATTTGAGACCTTGAGCGAGTCCGTGTTAGGTTATGGGACTTTTTGGTATGTTTAGATGGAGTCCCGGGGGCCTCGGGTGAGTTTCGGATGGGCTACGGGCCATTTCCTTCTATTTTTGAACTATTGTTTTCTGTTATTTGGTTTCCTTCATCGCGTTCGCGTCCGTGTCCTTGCGTTCGCGTAGTGTTATTTTAGAGGATGACATATTTCTTCTTCGCGTTAGCATTCACCCTCTCGCGTTCGTGAACTTCTGCCTTTCCCTTCTTCGCGTTCGCAACTGCCTTCTCGCGTTCGCGTAGTAGAAACCAGGCCCTGGGCACTGGTGATCATTTACACTTCGCGTTTGCGTTTCCCCTTGCGCGTTCGCATAGGTTCCTGTCCCTTGTTCTTCACGTTCGCGTCCCTTTGCTCATGTTTGCGAAGAGTCTTCTAGCAGCCTTCACTTTTCTTCTTCACGAACGCGATCACCCTTCCGCGTTCGCGATGCTTTAAGACCTGGGCAATATAAATAGTACTCTATTCCGAGGGTTTGCCATTTTCACCATTATTGGAGTTCTAGAGCTCGGTTTTGAGCGATTATTTGTGGGTTTTTCAAGCAAATCGATTGGGTAAGTGTTCCTCACCTAGAATTTATTATATTCCATGATTTTATCTTTATTTTTATCATTTAATTTGTGTTTTGAGTTGAGGAAAATGGAGGTCTTTGAAGAAAATTTTCAAAATAAAAAATCATGATTTGAGAGACGAATTGGTATCGGAATTTGATAATTTTAGTATGGTTGAACTCATATCGGAATGGGTGTTCGGGTTTTGTGAGATTTGTCGGGTTCCGAAGTGCGGGCTCGCGGGTCGACTTTTGGGTCGATTTTTAGATTTTGATAAAGATTGAGGCTTTATGATTCGGAATAGTTTCTTATGAGTTTTATTTGTACTTTGAAGTTATTTTGGTTAGATTTGAGCCACCCGGAGGCCATTTCACCGAGAAGTTCATTTTTGAGTATCAGTCTATCTTCTTTGAGGTAAGTATCTTGCCTAACTTCGTGTGGGGGAACTACCCCTTAGGATTTGAGTCTCTATGCTAATTGTAGTCCGTGTACGCAAGGTGACCAGTACGTTCTCAGACTTATTTGTGGAAAGTTGGCCTTTTTGGGTTCTTAGGTTCTTGTATTTACTGAATATGTAGTCGTTTTGTTATGAATACGTTTCTTAATTACTGGTTTCACCTCTACCTACTTTAATTAGAGTTATTTGCTTCATGATTCACTCTTATTGCTTATTTGATTCATCTGTGCCTTAACTGAAATTGTTATCTCTTCTATTGTCATGTTATCTTTCCCTTAACTGCTTATCTTTATTTGAAGTTATAATTATCTCTTATGTAATTGTTCATCCTTAATTGATACTATGATTATCTTTCTGCTGCTTATTCTTAACTGAATTTGTTGTATCTCTTTCCTAATTGCCCAACCTTAAAAGAAGTTAAATATCCTATATTTTGGTTGACTTGTCCTTATTTGGAATTATTCGACTTGTATTAGCTCCCTCGTTGTCGAAGTGTATATTGTGGACCATTGTTACATAGTATTTCCTTTCTTGTTGAACTGTTCTTATCATGACTAGCATTCTCTATCGTGGCTACTCCTTGTGAATTACTTCCTCCGTTTCTTTGAGTTATGGAATTTCTGAGTTGACTTATTTGTCGTACCCTTGTATTATTGGCATTGTTGCTGTCGTACTTATGGTAGTGATGCACGAGGTTTCTACCATGTGGTTGTTGTTATTGTGATGCATGAGGTTTCTACCGTGCGGTTGTTATTATGGGGTTGCACGAGGTTTCTGCCATGCTATTGTTACTATTGATATTTGCACATGCGGCGTAACAAGGCGGGATATATATATGTGGGATGCGCATGTGACGAGATAAGGTGGGAACATTATTATACGCGTGTGGCGAGACAAGGCGGGCATTCACTTTACTATTGCATACGTGGAGAGACAAGATGGGCTGTGTCATGGATTGATTTGTGATGACTTGTGATGGCCTGGGGGCATTCTTGTTGTTGATATTTGTGTAATGGTACACTTACCTGTGTGAGCTTTATCTTGTGGAAAGTTGTGGGAAAATATTCTACGTGCTGTCCATTTCTTTTCCTATACTTACTAGCTGGCATGAACTATGTTAGGACACTTGCACAAGCATACACGTAGTTAAGCACTCTTATCGGTTAAGAGGTTTTCTTGATATTGTTGAGTATAAATGCACACCATTGTTTACTTGCCTTCTATGTGAAAATGGCTCTATTTGGCATGTGAGTCGTCAGTGCGGTTATAAATTGTAATGAGAGCACAGGATGCTAAGTGTTAGGGTTCAGGAATTGGGACCCGTGAGTTGTGAATATTCTGAGGTTTGGTACCTCGTGAAGGTTATTGGCTAATACTCGGTGTGAAAGCAGTCGTTTTGTTGAGTTGTTATTTTCCTTTCATTTATTTGTGATCACCGGATTTAGACCATGCTTTCGTACATCTATTGTGTCATTGTTATGGTGTTCCGATTATAGTTGTTGTTTTCCTTCCTTACTGAAAATCCCGTATTATTTGCCAATTCGCGCAGTCTTTATGTAGAGCTACACTCTATTGTTCCCATACTTATACTTGTTCAGTTTATTTAGTCCATTAGGTGTCTTGACTGTTCCTCCTCACTACTCCACTGAGGTTAGACTTGATACTTGCTGGGTATCGTTGTGGTGTACTCATACTACACTTTTGCACATTTTTGTGCAGATCCAGGTATTTTGAAGTCAGTTGATCATTAGTTAGCCGTGCAGACTGTTGCTATTGAGACTCAAGGTAAACCTGTTGCTGCATTTGCAGGCTTCAGAGTCACCTTCTGATTTGTATTCACACTGTTTACTTTATTTTAAACAGTTGTATTTAGAAAATTATAACAAACTCTGTAGAGCTTATGACTTGTACTACCGATTTTGGGAATTGTAAATCTTATAGAGATTTCTATTTCAAATATTTGTTAGATCTTATTTGATTATTGTTGTTATTCAATAAATGTTAGGCTTACCTAGTCCCTAAGACTAGGTGTCATCACGATACCCAACAGAGGGAAAATTGGGTTATGACAGTTTTGCCTATGAAGTGTGTTATGAGATTCGGGAAGAAGAGCAAGTTGAGTCCTAGGTATATTGGACCTTTTGAAATACTTAAGAAGATTAGAGAGGTGGCTTATGAACTTGCTTTGCTACCTAGTCTATCGGGTGTTCATCCAGTGTTTCATGTATCTATGCTCCAGAAGTATGTCGGGGATCCGTCTCATGTTTTGGATTTCAACACAGTGCAGTTGGATGGTAATTTTACTTATGATGTGGAGCCGATGGCTATTTTAGATTGGCAGGTTCGAAAGTTGAGATCAAAGAACATAACTTCAGTGAAAGTGAAGTGGAGAGTCCAGCCAGTCGGAGAAGTTACCTGGGAGACTGAGCGGGAAATGCGGAACAAATATCCACACCTGTTTGAGACTCCCGGTATAATTCTAAACCCGTTCTAGGACGAAGGTTTGTTTAAGATGGGGAGAATGTAACGACTCAGCCGGTCATGTTGAGCATTTCAGCCCTGATTCCCATTTATTGCTCATTTTTTGCTTTACAGTTGTTATATGACTTGCCGGGTTAATTGGTTCGGGTCCGGTGAGGTTTCAGAATGAATTGAGATACTTAGTCTCAAGTGTAAAAGGTTAAGTTGAAATAATTTACCGGATGATGAAATATGTGTAAACGACCCCGTAATTAATTTTTGATGGTTCCAATAGATCCGTATGATGATTTTGGACTTAGGAGTGTGCCTGAATATTTATTTTGAGGTCCGTAGCTAAATTAGGCTTGAAATGACGAAAATGAGAAATTTAAGTTTGGAAGTTTGACCGGGGAGTTGACTTTTTGATATCGGAGTCAAAATCCAATTATGAAAATTTTTATAGGTCCGTTATGTCGTTTATGACTTGTGTGCAAAATTTGAGGTCAATCGGACTTGATTTGATACGTTTCGGCCCATAATATAGAAGTTGGAAGATTTGACAACTCATAATTCGATTCGATGAGCGATTCGTAATTTCGATGTTGTTTGACGTGGTTTGAGGCCTCGACTAACTTTGTATTGCATTTTTGGACTTTTGGGTTGAACAGTGCATTGGGGAGTTGAATCATTTCGATCTCGCGAAGCCAGGTCTGTAGCGCGCTATACCGTGCTATATCGCGAAGCCAGGTCTGTAGCTCGCTAGACCGTGCTATATATCTCACAAAGCCAGGTCTGTAGCGTGCTAGACCGTGATATATACCTCGTGAAGCCTGGTTTGTAGCTCGCTACAGAGCTCGCGAAGCCTGGTCTATAGCTCGCTATCGAGCGTTCCTAGCTTGGTCTGTAGCCCGGTCCGGAATTTGGAGGGTCCATTTTTCTATCTTTATAGCTCGACCCTATCTCGTTAAATAGACGTAATGGACCATTTTTGAAGGGAATATCTGATATTTTAGAGAGAAGTGAGAGTGTTCTAGAGAGAGGAAGAAGCTCAAGTGCTTTGTTCATCAAAATCTTGTCCAAGCCTTGAAATACAACAAGAAATCTCTCAAGTTCTTCATCTAAGAGGTAAGGTTCCATACCCTAGTTTTCAATTTCGTTTTGGGGCGATTTTTGAGCGAGAATTCATGAAAAAACTTGAGGTAAGTCACTTGTGGTCATTGTTAGTCAATAATATGGAATTATCATCGAATATTCCGACTAGATTACTTGTTTTTGGGGTGAAATGCGAAGGTTTGGGCCTAGGGATTTAAAAATTTGATTTGAGGATTTGGAGGTCGAGTTGATGTCGGAATTTGGTAAATTTGATATGGTTGGACTCGTGGTTGAAGGGGCATTCATATTTTATAACTTTTTTCGGGTTCCGAGATATGGGCCCCACTGATAATTTTTCAGTTAATTTCGGATATTTTTCTGAAAATTTATATTTTTATATGGAATTAATTCTTATAATATGTATTGAATAAATCAAATTAATTTTGAATAAATTCAAGGCGTTCGGAGGCTGATTCGCTAGGCAAAGTCATAGCGAAGTAAAGAATTACACTGTTGAGGTAAGTAACAGTTCTAAATTTGGTCCTGAGGGTAGGAATCCCTGAATTCTGTGTTATATCAATTGTCGAAGGTGACGCACATGCTAGGTGACGAGCGTGTGGGCGTGCACCATAGAAACTGTGACTTAAATAAATTCTGTGGAGTTGTAAAATTAAAGAATCATGTTATTATCCGCGTATTCTCCACGTGTTAGAGAAATTCAGTTGAGACTCGTATTAAAAAAATCATGCTTAGGCATATGCTGTTATTATTGGTACCCACTGAGGTCATTTCAGCGGTTGAATTATATGTTCAAATTGTAATTTCACACTCAGTCATGTTTATTCATTTCATATCATATCTCAGTCTCTGTTGCTATTTATTGATACATCATATTATCATTTTGGGCTGATTTTCATGACATCTTGAGCCTGAGAGACTGGAGAGGTTGATGACTGAGTGAGGCCGAGGGCCTGATTGTGAGAATATTTATGGGATCGGGCTGCACGCCACAGCATGTTTCATTGATTTATGCCATAATTGGCTTGTTATAGTGCTTGGGCTGAAGGCGCCCCTCCAGAGTCTGTACACTCCCCCATTGAGAACAGGTACCTACTGCGTGCGAGTGCCGAGTGCTGAGTGATTGAGAGGAATGAGTGATTTTGAGGAAAGAGTGATTGTGAGGTTGGAGCGAATGGGAGGATGAAGGGGCTATTGTTCTGAGAGGATGCATTGATTTCATTATTGTTGCACTTTAGCTGTCATATATCACTGTTTTGGAAACTTCTAAAAGATATTATCTCTTGTTTTAGTCGAACTTGATATGAAATTACTGTTGAGTTTTAAATGTTGAATTGGAAAGCATGCCTACCTTCTATTGTTGGAAATTAATGTAATTGGACTTAGCTGTGAAGCTCGTCACTATCTTCAGTTCTTTATTTAGTATTGTTACTTGCTGAGTTGGTTGTACTCATACTACACCCTGCACCTCATGTGCAGGTCCAGGTACCTCCGGTCACGGCAGTTGCTAGTTATTCGGAGCTTTATCTGCGGAGACTATCGAGATAGCTGCTTGGCATCCGCATACCTTGACTCTCTTTCCTTTCAGTTATTTGTACTGTTATATATTTCCAAACATTGTTCTATCCGTCAGACTATGTTATCATTTAGATACTCATGTACTCAGTGACAGCGGGTTTTGGGAGTGTTTTATGTCGGTATTAATGAGATTTTGTATTGATCTTAAATATTATATTTTTAAACTTAAAAGAAATTGTGGTTTATTGAGGTTGTCGGCTTGTCTAGTATCGAGATAGGCGTCATCACGACATGTGAGATTTTGGGCCGTGACAATTTTTGAGCAAGAATTCACGAGAAAACTTGAGGTAAGTCCCCTGTGATCATTGTTAGTCAATAATATTGAATTATCATCGATTATTCCGACTAGATTACGTGTTTTTGAGGTGAAATTCGAGGATTTGGGCCTAGGGATTTGAAAATAAGATTTGGGGATTTGAAGGTCGAGTTGATGTCAGAATTTGGTAAAATTTGTATGGTTGGACTCGTGGTCGAATGGGCGTTAATATTTTGTAACTTTTGTTGGGTTTCGAGATGTGAGCCCCACGAGCGATTTTGAGTTAAATTTTGGATTTTAATTGGAAAATTTAGTATTTTCATATAGAATTGATTTCTATAATTCGTGTTGAGTATATTGAATTATTTGTGACTAGATTCGAGGCATTCAGACACCAATTCGCGAGGCAAAGGTTTATTGGAATATTGAGTTGGTTGCAAATCGAGGTAAGTGTCGTGGTTAACCTTGACATGAAGGAGTAGGACTTATTTGTATTTGCTACGAGATTTAATGTGCGAGTACAATGTATATGTGACGTGACGAGTACTTATGCGTTGTGGTTGAGTCAAAGCATGCAGGTGGAATTTATTTATTGTGAATAATTAATTGTTTAATTAAGATATTCCTGCTTAAGTTATTATTGTTTATTTGAGAATTTTCATGAGATTATTGCTAGTTTAATTATTGTTGAATATTTTGGAAGGTGAGGTCGGTATTCTGGTATTGAATTGATTAATAAGTATATATCCCCGCATTTAAATACTCTTCCGAATTCATATTATTATTTTCATGGTAAGGAAGAGTGTAAAAGCACAAAGGGTGATGCCGTGCCATTTATATTATTTATATTATCCTTGTCATGGTGATAAAGAGTGTAAAAGTACGAAGAGTGATGCCGTGCCATTTTCAAAGAGCGTTAAAGCACGAAGGGTGATGTTGTGCCAGAAGAGAGTTAAAGCACGAAGGGTGATGCCGTGCCAATCTTATTTATTTATAAATTTATGGGAAGAATGAGTGTAAAAGCAGAAGGGTGGTATCGTGCCATTTTCATATTATTAACTGCTCATTTTATTGTTGATGAATTAATTGGCTGCTACGTGACACTTCTCCTGCTGAAATTATTATATTATTCTCCTTCGCATGTTCCCTCCCAAATTTATAAATTATTACTTATTGTGCTATTGTTGCTTCGTATTTGTATATACTTGTACATGTTGTTTAAGTACGTATCTTGTCATAGCCTCGTCACTATTTCGTCGAGGTTAGGCTCGACATTTACGGAGTACATAGGGTCGGTTGTACTTATACTACACTCTGCACTTCTTGTGCAGATTTTAGAGTTGGTCCTAGCGGCGTACCATAGACCTACTCGGATTCGGCTACCTAGAGGAGACTTGATGTATAGCTGCACATCGTCTGCAGTTCTGAAGTCCCCTTCTATCTTATCTTAGCTGTGTATTATCTTTCAAACATCTTGAGTTTTATTCAGACCTTTATTTGTATTATTCTAGTAGCTCGTGCACTTGTTACACCAGATTCAGGGATGTGTTTTGCTGATTCGGTAGTTATGGTCTTCCGCACTTTATTTCAATAATTGACTTTCGTTAAATTTAATTTATTTAAAAATGGTTAAGATTATTCTAACGTTGGCTTGCCTAGCAAGTGAAATGTTAGGCGCCATCACGGTCCCGAAGGTGGGAATTTCGGGTCGTGACAAGTTGGTATCAAAGCACTAGGTTTTCTTAGGTCTCACGAGTCACGAGCAAACTTAGTAGAGTCTGAAGGATCGGTACGGAGACGTCAGTACTTATCTTTCAGAGGCTATGAAGTTTAAGAACAATATCACTTCTTTCTTATTCTGTCATGCGATTCTATTCTATCACCGATGGTTGAACCATTCTATTCTTATTCTCTCGCAGATGGTGAGAACACGTAATACATCTACCGACGTATAGGGACTAGAGCCCCTGGTGGAAACTATGACTAGGGGTCGAGGTCAAGGTCGAGGTCGCGCCAGAGGCAGAGGCAGATGCAGAGCTCCAACAAGAGTTCGAGAAGCTCCCAGAAGGATACATAGCTACTCCAGTGCTTCAAGATGCTCTAGTCCGTTTGGTGAGTCTTATGGAGGGCGTGCCCAGAATGGTACATTTCCAGTGGCACCAGCCATCTCACAGGCTGGGGGAGGAGCACAGACTCCACTACTCCTGCTCCGGAGCAGATGGCTCCCCAGTATCAGGCTCTAGTAGCCCCGCCAGTTAGGGTAGTTAGCCAGTTGTTGCGGCACAGGACGGCAATAGGCCCGCCATGTCTTCTGAGGCTTTATTAAGGTTGGACAAGTTTACTAAGCTCTTTCTAGTTCACTTTAGTGGTACACCTTCTGAGGACCCACATGATTATCTTGACAGCTGCCATGAGGTGTTGCAGAACATGGGTATAGTTGAGACCAATGGGGTCGATTTTGCTGTATTTTAGATGACGGGTTCCTCCAAGAGGTGGTGGAGAGATTATATGTTGAACAGACCAGTTGAGTCGCCTGCATTGACTTGGGAGCAGTTCTCACGGATATTTCTTGAGAAGTTCCTCCCTATCACATTGAGAGAGGATTACCGCAGGCAATTTGAGCGTCTCCAACAGGTCAATATAACTGTTACTCAGTACGAGACCCATTTTGTTGATCTAGCCCGTCATGCTATCCCTTTACTTTATACTGAGGGAGAGAGAGAGTGAGGAGGTTTATTGATGGACTCACTCACCCTATCAGGCTTCAGATGGCCAAGGAGATCGAAAGTGAGATTTCCTTTCTAGGAGGATCGAGATGGTTTTTGCACAGGAGAGAGGGTAGGGGTCTGATAAGAGGCCTCGTCAGTTCGGTGGGTTCAGTGGTGCCTCGTCTGGAGGCAGGGGTAATTTTAGGAAAGGTCATCCTCCCAGGCCGTTTCATTCAGCGCTCCAGGCATCCCATAATGTTTCAGGTGGTCGCGACTCTCATATGTCTCATTCTGACCAGATAGCTTACATTGCACCACCAGCTCCTATTAGTGCACTCTGATCCAGAGTCATCAGATTGGTTATCCAGGACGACATGGCCAGTTCCAGGGTCAGCAATCACAACAGCCGAGATCCTGTTATACTTGTGGTGATCCGAGGCACTTTGCTAGATTTTGCCCCAAGTCTCAGGGCAGCATGCAACAGCAAGGTTCTCGTGCTATGATTCCAGCACCAGCTGTTCTGCCACCCTCCCAGCCATCTAGAGGTAGGGGTCAGGCATCTAAAGGTGGAGGTCAGCAGTTAGAGGCCGTCCTAGGGACACGATTTAGAGTGGTGGGGCCCAGCCCTGATTTTATGCTTTTCCAGCTAGGCCTGAGGCCGAGTCATCCGATGCCGTGATCATAAGTATTGTTCCAGTTTTCCATAGTGATGCTTCAGCTCTATTTCATCCAGGATCTACTTATTCGAATGTCTCCTCCTACATTGCTTCATATCTGATTGTGCCTCATGATTTTCTGAGTGTTTCTGTATGTGTGTCCACACCTGTGGGAGATTCTCTTGTGGTAGATCATGTCTATCGTTCATGTGTGGTTACTATTAGGAGTCTTAAGACCAGCGTGGATCTCCTACTTCTTGATATGGTGGATTTTGATGTTATATTGGGAAAGTATTGGCTGTCACCTTATCATGATATATTAAATTATCATGCCAAAATAGTGACCTTAGACATACCGGGGTTACCTCAATTATAGTGGAAAGGGATTCCTGGATATTCTACCAGTAGGGTTATCTCTTATATGAAGGCTCGGCATATGGTCAAAAAGGGTTGTCTAGCTTATTTGGCTCATATTCTCGATTCTAGTGCGGATGTTACTTCTATAGATTTAGTCCCAATTGTCCGTGAGTTTCCAGATGTATTTCCTATAGATTTGCCGGGTATGCCACCCGACAGAGATATTAACTTCTGTATTGATTTGGCTCCGGGAACCCAACCCATTTCTATTCCACCATACCATATGGCCCCGCTAGAGCTAAAGGAATTGAAGGAGAAATTACAAGACTTGCTTCTCCAGGGATTCATTAGACCCAGCATCTCGCCCTGGGGTGCACCAGTGTTATTTGTAAAGAAGAATACCTTTGTGCTTCAGACTTTGAGCATGAGCAACATCTTTGGATTGTGTTTCAGACTTTGAAGAATAATCAGTTATATGCCAAATTTTTGAAATGTGAATTTTGGTTAGACTTAGTTGCCTTTTGGGGGCATATTGTATGTCAGAAGGCATAAAAGTGGATCCTAAGAAGATTGAGGCAGTTCAAAATTGGCCTAGACCTACTTCAACTATAGATATCCGGAGTTTCCTTGGTTTGGCAGGTTATTATCGTCGGTTTGTGGAGGGGTTTTCATCCATAGCACCCCTACTGACCAAATTGACCTAGAAGGATGCCCCATTTAGATGGATAGATGAGTGTGAGTTGAGCTTTCAGAAGCACAAGACTGCTTTGACTACGGCGCCAATGTTGGTATTATCCATAGGTTCAGGATCTTATACGGTGTATTATGATGTATCTCGCATTGGGCTTGGTGCAGTATTAATACAAGATGGCAGAGTGATTGCATATGCATCGCGGCAGTTGAAAGTTTACGGGAAGAATTATCCTGTTCATGACTTAGAATTGGCAGCCATTGTTCATGCGCTGAAGATTTGGAGGCATTACCTTTACGATGTCTCATGTGAGGTATTTACTGATCATCGTAGCCTACAATATCTGTTCAAACAAAAAGATCTCAATTTGAGGCAGAGAAGATGGTTGGAGTTGTTGAAAGACTATGATATCACCATTTTGTATCATCCCGGAAAGGCCAATGTGGTGGCCGATGCTTTGAGTAGAAAGGTTGTGAGTATGGGTAGCCTTGCGTATATTCCGGTTGGTGAGAGGCCGTTAGCTGCAGATGTTTAGACTTTGGCTAATCAGTTCGTGAGGTTAGAAGTTTCAGAGCCCAGTCGGGTTTTAGCTTGCACAGTCTCTCTGTCTTCCTTGTATAAGCATATCAGAGAGCGACAATATGATGATCCTCATTTGCTTGTCCTTAAGGGCACGGTGATACCAAACATGTTGCTGTGGAGGAGGATGGAGTTGTGTGGATGCAGGGTCGTATTTGTGTGCCTAATATGGATGGGCTTCGTGAATTAGTTCTTGAAGAGGCTCACAGCTCCCAGTATTCTATTCATCCAGGTGCCGCCAAAATGTATCAAGACTTACGACAACATTATTGGTGGAGGAGAATGAAGAAGGATATAGTTGCATATATAGCTCGGTGTTTAAATTGTCAGCAAGTCAAGTACGAGCATCAGAGACCTGGTGGTTTGCTTCAGAAGTTAGAAATTCCTAAGTGGAAGTGGGAGCGTATCACTATGGATTTTGTTGTTGGGCTTCCACGGACTCAAAGAAATTTCAACGCAGTATGGGTTATTGTGGAGAAGTTGACCAAGTTAGCACATTTCATTCCAGTAGTAGTTACATATTCTTCAGAGTAGTTAGCGGAGATCTACATCCGCGAGATTGTCCGCCTTCACGGTGTGCCCGTGTCTATTATTGCAGATCGAGGTACGTAGTTCACCTCGCACTTCTGGAGGGCTGTACAATGTGAGTTAGGAACGCAGGTTGAGTTGAGTATAATATTTCACCCACATACATATGAACAGTCAGAGCGCACTATGCATAAATTGGAAGATATGCTTCACGCTTGTGTTATAGACTTTGGAGGTTCTTGGTATTAGTTCTTGCCACTTGCAGAGTTTGCCTATAATAACAGCTATCAGTCGAGCATCCAGAAGGGTCCATATGAAGCATTATATGGGAGGCTATGTCGTTCGCCAGTTGGCTGGTTTGATCCAGGAGAGGCTCGATTGTTGGGTACCTATTTGGTACAGAATGCCTTGGATAAGGTCAAGATTAATCAGGATCGACTTCGCATAGCTCAGTCTAGGCAAAAGAGTTATGCCAACCGTAAAGTTCGTGATGTTGCATTCATGGTTGGAGAAAGAGTATTGCTCTGGGTTTCACCTATGAAGGGTGAAATGAGGTTCGGAAAGAAGGGAAAGTTGAGCCCTAGGTATATTGGTGTCACGCCCCGAACTCAGGGAGCGCGACCAGCGCTCAACCGAGTAAACCCAATCGAGCAAGCCTAATTTACATTAACCTCTCATCATTACTCATGCATTATTTACCATAACATAATTAGGTCTTTACTTTCATATTGAATACATTTGGCTCAATGGCCCATAATTTCT
The DNA here is from genome assembly GCF_000390325.3 of Nicotiana tomentosiformis. Taxonomy (NCBI): domain Eukaryota; kingdom Viridiplantae; phylum Streptophyta; class Magnoliopsida; order Solanales; family Solanaceae; genus Nicotiana; species Nicotiana tomentosiformis. The sequence continues at coordinate 25,784,182 of NC_090818.1, forward strand.
TTCTCATGATGGTTACACAACTTTATAAATAGTTGTAAATACTGTGAACATAAATATATGACAAAACTCAAATTCTTAATTACATGACCCACAGTGTACATGGAGCTTCTATAACAATAGATACTTAAATACATAAAATGAACTAGACCCAAACATCCACTAGAACTGTAGCGGGCTAACCATATAGTGAAGAAGATCCCTATCAAAGATCCATATCATCCTGTAGAAGTATACCTGCATTTATTAAAAGATGCAACGCCCCCGGCAAAAAGGACGTGAGTACATGTGGAATATTACTCGTATGTAAGGCAGTCAAAACAACATATGAAAATACAGTAACTCAAATAAGAGGCAAATAAAGTACATCAAGAAACTACGAAACATCCCATAGAATCACATTTCATGTCTTATTAAACTTGTATCATTCTAAACTTCTTTTAGGATCAACTGAGCCATATGAACTATGCGTGCAATACATAATATAATGTAATTGTAACAACATGTACAAACAAGTCCAATGAAAGTGGCACCTTCCTCCCTTATTTTACACATATACATTTCATAGACCGTCCTTAGTGTTCACATATCATATTATACACCTATGCGTCTCGTAGACTGTTCACAATATCACCTGTACAATACAGCTGTGTGTTTCATAGACCATTCACAGTATCACCTATACAATAAACCTGTATGTTTCATAGACCGTTCACATTGTTTACTTACACAATACAAATACATATATTCAAGGGCTTGGAAATACAAAATGAATATGATGAATCATGGTAACAGTAAAATGTCTTAGATAGCCGTTAACGTCAAGCAAATTTATTCAGAGCTTCCATTAAAATTTATAGATATTAAGTCGGGGATCCTCTATAACCACATTCACACAAAGCAGTCCTGCCGCCTCACCTCAACATATGCGGGTGGAGGTGTATCCCGATACCACGATCTCTACACAAAGCGGCCCTACCGCCTCACCCCAATATATGCGGGTAGAGGTGTATCAATATACCACAATCTCTACACAAAGCGGCCCTACCGCCTCACTCCAATATATGCGGGTGTGAGTGAATTACAATACCATAATATCTACACAAAGCGGCCCTATCGCCTAACCCCAATATATGCGGGTGAAAGTGTATCACAATACCATAATCTCTATACAAAGCGGTCCTACCGCCTCACCCCAATATATGCGGGTGGAAGTGTATCACAATACCATAATCTCTAAACAAAGCGGCTCTACCTCTTCACCACAATATATGCGGGTGGAAGTGTATCACAATACCATAATCTCTACACAAAGCGGCCCTACCGCCTAACCCCAATATATGTGGGTGGAGGTGTATCAAAATACTATAATCCCTACACAAAGCGGTTCTGCCGCCTCACCCCAATATATGCGGGTGGAAGTGAATCACAATACCATAATCTCTTATCAAAGTGGCCCTACTGCCTCACACCAATATATGCGGGTGGAAGTGTATCACAATACCATTATCTCTACACAAAGCGGCCTTACCACCTCACCCAATATATGCGGGTGGAAGTGTATCACAATACCATAATCTCTACACAAAGCGGCCCTACCGCCTCACCCCAATATATGCGGGTGGAAGTGTACCGAAATATCATAATCTCTACACAAAGCAGCCCTACCGCCTGCCCCAATATATGCGGATGGAAGTGTATCACAATACCATAATCTCTACACAAAGCGTCCCTACCGCCTCATCCCAATATATACGGGTGGAGGTGTATCACAATACTATAATCCCTACACAAAGCGGCTCTGCTGCCTCACCCTAATATATGTTGGTGGAAGTGAATCACAATACCATAATCTCTACACAAAGTGGCCCTACCACCTCACCCCAATATATGCGGGTAGAAGTTTATCACAATACCATAATCTCTACACAAAGCGGCCATACCGCCTCACCCAATATATGCGGTGGAAGTGTATCACAATACCATAATCTCTACACAAAGCGGCCCTACCGCCTCACCCCAATATATGCGGGTGTAAGTGTATCACAATACCATAATCTATACACAAAGCGGCCCTACCACCTCACCCCAATATATGCGGGTGGAAGTGTATCACAATACAATAATCTCTACACAAAGCGGCCCTACCGCCTCACCCAAATATATGTGGGTGGAGGTGTATCACAATACTATAATCCCTACACAAAGCGGCTCTACCGCCTCACCCCAATATATGTGGATGGAGGTATAACCACAATACCACGATCCCTACACAAAGCGGCCCTACCGCCTTACCCCAATATATGCGTTGGAGGTGTAACCACAATACTACAATCCCTACACAAAGAGGATGTGCCGCCTCACCCCAATATATGCGGGTAGAGGTTGGATTCTCAAACGATAATAGTTAGTACAAAAGATTTCCCTTCAAATCATACCCTTTGGCACCTTTGATCTTAACAAGAATATAAGTTCATAAGATTTCATCATATGTGAATTAGAATTTGATCACATTGGATCCGTACAAAATGTTTTCCCCAAAGGGGGGTATAACATAATTGAGTAAGAATAGAGAATCATTATGCATATGACCATATATATAAACCCAAAGCGACATGACCAGCACTACTTTTGAGGTCGTAAGTTCCCGGATCATTTGAACACTTCATGTTCCTATTCATGCTCATCATGGAGGAATACACCTCACTACATTAGCACATGTATGGTAAATCAATAAGTCAATTTCAATAACACATGGCCCAAATACGTTTTCCATAACCTTTATCGTCACTTGGCATAGGACATCCCTCTTCCACTTCATTATATACTCCCTTGTCATCTTAAGGTCATTAGCTATGTTAATGATTCTTGGGGACTTAACATCGAAGTCATTTACAAGAATTATTTTAGAAGCATACATACTATGATTGAATCGATTGGGACATATAACACCTCATAATTCTCATTTTGGCAAACGGTCACATTTCATGTTCATACTATCACTTACGTGTACTTGCCATGGGTGATCACAGGACATCAAGAACATTTAAAATATTTAAGAACACCTTAGCCTCTCCTTATGAGGGCGTAGGATCTTATAGTAAATTGGAAACACAAATACGAATACGTTCATACCATAACCTTTTCACACCATATATCACTTCATTAGTATTTTCAACTACTTACACATCTTTATTTCATTGGCTCCCTTGGCCATACATATTATTCTTCATTCATGGAACTGTGGCCGTATATCATATTCCACACTTTCATTTCTTTTTCTTTCAAGGATTATCATCATAAACATCATCCTATAGAATACTCTTGAAAAACCTCTCCCCAAAAAGGGTAATACACAATTTCAACTCATGAATATGTAAGAACTCACAACATATTAGAAATACCTACCAAGCATAGCATTAGTTAGAACAACCACATTTGGTCATGACTTGAGTACATAAGCTTTTGGATAATTCTATTTTTGGGGTCAATTTGGAATAGTTGAATTAAGGCTCATTTCATAATATTTCGCATATCATTTCATTTCATTGGCGCTATTGGCCACAAATATAACTTTCATTCTTGGCACGGTGTCCACATTTTATATCCCCAACTCATTACTTTCACTTTCAAGTAACTTTATAGATTATCGACAACAAAGGATCTCTAATCACGACTTTTAATCCACCTATGAGCGATTAAGAGTCTTAAGAAGATTGAGACTTCTTACACAATTTGGCATAATAGCCTTCACTTGAAACACTACTTGGAGTCATAATATTTTTATACACAACTCATACATTGAACACATTCCCGAAGGATAACATCATATGCTAAGAACATTCAGAACACATTTTGAACATAACCTTTCAACAGAAAGCATATTCGGAATAGTTGATTTATAAAGAATAACTCAGGACTTACAAGAACATCATGTGATTCAATTCTAGGAAAGAAGTTTAGCCAACATACCTGAAATTCACCCCTTAATGATACTACAATGATCCACTACACTAAGAAACTTCAATCTATAATAACAACATCCAATGGGAACAACATTACTAACAAATTCCATAGTTTAGGCCATTTAGGCATTTTATCAAATACCTAGTAGACATGAATTTCTACATCTCTTAACCATAGAATTAGTTCATCCAACTACTACCATTTACCAACAATTTATCCCACCATCATTCTTAAACAATTCATACCTTCCAACATCACATACATGACCATCCATCCACACCCAACCAATAAAATTCCATCAAATAATCACCTTTCAATTTGTACAATGGTTATGTATTTAAATTGGGAACTTATTGCTTCCAATCACCATACCATAGGTTTCAATACTTAATTCATACTCATATTCTCATAGTATATCCATACAAGTAAGTCTAAGGGTGTAGGATTACCTTTTGGAAGAAATCGTGCAATACCCTCACTTGAGTTCTTGAAATAATTTCTTGAAGATCTAGGTATTTTATGAGTAGATTTCATCAATACTAGTGTAGTAATGATGGAATTTCTCACCAAAATAATGGGTATTTCTTACCTTGAAGAAGAGGGGAGTTGGTGGTCTTGAGAGAGTGGAGATGATGTCCAAACTTCATCCAAATGAAATGGGGAAAATGAACCCTGAAATTGTATTGTATTAATAGTCCCAGATTTTTGGGTTTTAGATGCTGCCCTGGAAAATGCATCCCCACTTCACTCCTCTTTGAAGCTAGGATGCGGACATCGATGCTATGGAAGTATTTCACTGCTAGCCTTTCTTTCGGACGTGGCCTCGGATGCTTCGCATCCGTAAACTCCTCTGTCAGCCTTTGGTAATTTGGTCATAACTCCTTGTAGGAATGTCCAAATGACGAACGGTTTGAAGCGTTAGAAAATAGACTCAGAGGGATTTAATTTAATAGGTATATCACAACCTAATTCTTCATATTGAGGGATTTCCATTTGTTTGAAGTCGGGTCTTATGCTAATTGAGACATCCTTTTCACTTAATGTATCCTACTTGTTCCATACAAATTCTTACCATTCACAAAACTCCTTATTATGTCCCAACACACCTTAAACATATATTTTCATTTAAAAGTGATGTTGTCCTATCCCTTAGGCCTCCTTTAATACTTGAATACGTTATCCTCAAATATCGGTGGCGCACTTTAAAATCTAAAATCATTAGGAAATTCTAACGGGGCCTTACATTCTCCCCCGCTTAGGATCATTCATCTTCGAATGAGGGTTAGAGTCTTCCATAGACACCTAATGTTACTTAAATCTTCATCTACACACCAAAAGCTCCAAAATTTGGCTAACTCCCTAAATTTTCAGAAATTTCGCCAGAGCCTCCCCTGTAATTGGGGCCTATCTACCTGGCAGATAATCTCAGAAATCAATCCTAAACAACATATAAATAACACCACATTGCACCATATACATGAAAACAACCATGACTATCGAGACCAACTATATGACCTTGTTTACCTTCGTATCCTTGACTTTTCCTTCCTCCATTACGAGGATAATTGGGCACCTCACACATTATGCATGTTATGTGCATCATTGCTTTAATCCTTAGGTCTTTCTCATTTCGTAGCATGATATGCAAACAATCCTTGATGTTAACAAGGAAACTCCAAGACTAACTCGGAACCTTAACGCACGATCAGGGATAGAAGAAGAGAAACATTTCCTAAATGTCGTTGTAGCCTCCCTAATATAAGTGTGGCCGGCAACACACCGATAAGAGGGACTCTACTGACACAACTCCATGACACCTTAGGACTCCTAAACCATGCTCTAATACCAAGTTTGTCACGCCCCGAACTAAGGGAGCGTGACCGACACTCAACCGAGTAAACCTAGTCAAGCAAGCCTAATTTACATTAACATCTGATCATTACGCATGCATGATTTACCAAAACATATTTAGATCTTGACTTTCATATTGAATACATTTGGCTCAATGGCCCATAATTTCTTTCTCATTATGGTTACACAGCTTTATAAATAGCTGTAAATACTGTGAACATAAATACATGACAAAACTCAAATTCTTAATTACATGAACCACAGTGTACATGGAGCTTCTAGAACAATAGATACTTAAATACATAAAATGAACTAGACCCAAACATCCACTAGAACTGTAGCGGGCTCACCATAAGCTGAGTAGTGAAGAAGATCCCTATCAAAGATCCATATCATCCTGTAGAAGTATACCTGCATCTACTAAAAGATGCAACGCCCCCGGCAAAAGGGACGTGAGTATATGTGGAATAGTACTCGTATGTAAGGCAGTCAAAACAACATATGAAAATACAGTAACTCAAATAATAGGCAAATAAAGTACATCAAGAAACTACGAAACATCCCATAGAATCACATTTCAAGTCTTATTAAACTTGCATCATTCTAAACTTCTTTTAGGATCAACTGAGCCATATGAACTATGTGTGGAATACATATTATAATATAATTGTAACAACATGTACAAACAAGGCCAATGAAATTGGCACCTTCCTCCCTTATTTTACACATATACATTTCATAGACCGTCCTTAGTGTTCACATATCATATTATACACATATGCGTCTCGTAGACTGTTCACAGTATCACCTATACAATACACATGTGTATTTCATAGACCGTTCACATTATCACCTATACAATACACCTGTGTGTTTCATAGACCGTTCACAGTATTTACTTACACAATACAAATACACCTATTCAAGGGCTTAGAAATACGACATGAACATGATGAATCATGGTAACAGTAAAAGGGCTTAGATAGTCGTTAACGTCAAGAAAATTTATTAAGAGCTTCCATTAAAATTTATAGATATTAAGTCGGGGATCCTCTATAGCCACATTCACACAAAGCAGCCCTGCCACCTCACCTCAATATATGCGGGTGGAGGTGTATCACGATACCATAATCTCTACACATTCAGTCATAAACCTCTCCAGTCTCTTGGGCTCTTAGAAATCAAAGAAATCAGCCCAAACAACATTAACATGATGCAACAAATAGAATAACAGAGACTGAGCTATGATGTAAGAATGCATGAACATGACTGAGTATAGGATATCAACTAAAGCAGTGAGAGGGCAGCAAGAAACGACCTCTAAGGGTCCAAACAATACTGGCATAAGGTCTAGACATGGTATCTAGCATGATTTACAGTAAATTTTTCTAAAGCACATAAAGAGCATATAGCTACGACAGGTTGTTCAACTTTACAGTTTCTACGGGACGGACTAAGGCACAAATCCCCAATGGTGCACGCCCACACACCTGTCACCTAGTATGTGTGTCACCTCCAAATAGTTACATGACACAAAATTCCGGGGTTTCATACCTGTCACGCCCCAAACTTAGGGAGCGTGACCGGCGTTCAACCGAGTGAACCCAGTCGAGCAAGCCTACATTACATCAACCTGTCATCATAACTCATGCATGATTTATCAAAACATAATTAGATCATGACTTTCATATTGCATACATTTGGTTCAATGGCCCATAAATTCTTTCTCATGATGGTTACACAGCTTTATAAATAGCTGTAAATACTTTGAACATAAATACATGACAAAACTCAATGTTACACCCCATATTTTCGTACGTGAAAGTACGCCATAAGTAAATTGATGAAAGCTCGAAAATGAGATATTACATCTCGCATTTTCGTACGTTGAAATTTCGTCGTAAGTTAATCGATATAAGCTCGGGAATGAGATTAGTTTTGAGGTTATAAGTATTATGCTATTTCAAATAAGTGATGAGTAAATTCGTGAAGGTGAGAGGGCAAGTAAATTGAAGAAAATAAATTTTGTCGAAGTTTATCGTTTTGAGATAAAATACGGTCCGAGCTATAATACCCCGTATTTATGAACTAGTGTCATACAAGGTACCACATGACCATGATAGCAAGATATATAAAGTGGGTTAAAAGTGAGTAGTATTTCAAGTAATTTGAGATAATTCTTAATTATGTGAGTAATTGGTTAATTATTGATTTAATGGGAGATTAACCATGTAATTAAGTATTTGTGGATAATTAATAGGTGGGGACAAATTCCTCCACGTGGCAGCCAAGAAGCCTTAGTCAAATATGACTCTTAAGTCATATAACTTTGTGTCACAATTACAAGATTATGTGGCTTACTCATCTAATAAGTGGGCCACACCTACTATAAGAGCTTTCCTGCACTGGTGATATGTTTTATTTCCTAATATCTAAAGATCAAGAATTAAAGAATTGGGAGAGTGGGCTGGTCGAATTGAATCCTTCAAAGAGCAAATATTTCCATACCAAATATGAATGATGTTGTTAGTTGATTCTGTGCCAATGGGATAAAGTGTGAATTACAAATTCTAAGAGAGCACGGTACAATATTTCTCAAGAATATCGTATGGATATTTTCCTACTTCGATCCGTCGTTACATGTTTTTCGCAAAAGACGTGTGTTAGAGGAATTGTTAAGAGAATCGGCTCAGGTATGTTAAGGCTATCCCTTCTTTCTTTTTGGCATGATTCAAATAATACAAATAAAACGAGCAAAATATACAACTTTCATAAATGACTCTATTCATAGAAATACTAGGGGTGTCTATATTCTTGATTTTCCATGTGAATTATTATTATATCTTTTGTTCGCAGGTCTCAGAAAAATATGTATTTGATAAAGTTTATCCGAAAGGCATATTGATTTTTATGGCATTTCGAGAAATCTTATTAACGTATTTCTTATGCATTTCATGTATTTATACATATACATTGACCCATGACCAGATGGCGTTATATACGCGTATGTTATATGTATATGGGATATGAAAAAAAGTTATGGCGTTATATACGCACTACCATCTGATCAGCTGGTATACGTTGATAATTTGCCCACGGTGGCCGAGATAATATGATGCGATACCCTCAGAGGCTTGATGATGTTATAAATGCATATACCTATGCATGGCATGACATTTGAATATGCATGACATTATAAATATGAAATGATTCACAGAGCTATTCAAACTTACATGTTAAGTCTTTTACTCCATGTTTCTCTATATCTATTATTTACTGATTTTCATTCCTTATATACTCGGTACATTATTTGTACTGATATCCCTTTGCATGGGGATGCTGCTTTTCATGCACGCAGGTCCCGATAGATAGGTTGAGAGCCCTCCAAGTAGGCTATCAGCTCAGCGGAAGACGTTGATGTGCTCCATGGCGGGGCTCTGTCCCGACCTTTATGACAATTATGTATTCCTAGAGGCTTTTAGATATATGTCATGTGTACGGATACTTGTATGGCCTTGTCGGTCTATGTTTTGAGTTTATAAATGATCATGTTATCCTTATAGGCTCGTATGTCACGTGTATAAGTTTTTATATCAGGTTGGGTCATTCTTTGTCGGGTATTCCCTCATGTTTACTCTGTTTATCTCATGACGCCCCTTTTGGCCCATTTACCTATGATGATGTAATAAGAAAGATACATTATGTTGGTACTCTGTTGAGTAAGGCACCGCGTGGCCATCGCGGCCCATCGGTTTGGGTCGTGACAAAAGTGGTACCAGAGCAGTTCTGTCCTAGGGAGTCTACAAACCGTGTCTAGTAGAGTCTTGTTTATAGGTGTGTTTTGCACCACACTTATAAGAAGGAGGTTACAGGGCATTTAGGACTGTCACTCTTTCTTCTTACTCTAGATCGTGTGGTAGAGCTCAGTTGTAAGAACTCAATTTACTAAACTATATGTTATTCATAATACGACGATGCCTACATCCAGAAAGACGGTTGGTAAGAAATATAGTTGTGGAAGAGTTGTGTCAGAGGAACTCGATTTTTGCATCATGCTTATGATGGATAAATATGAGGTATTCATCAGATCATGTGTGTACTAAGATGTGTAAACTTCTTGATAAGGATCCATTAGGCAAGAATGTCTATCCACTCTTACGGTAAAAAGGAATAAGAGAATCGGAAGATAGATACAAGTTTTAGCAAGTAAAAGAAGCAAGATGAAAAAAAAGGGTACGAGCTACCCAGCTAATGAAGACTATCACAGGGGAATATAAGCCTTTTGAGTTACCTTCAACAATAACAGAGGTATGTACAATTGGCCATAGCCATTTCATTTATGCCTTATGGGGGCTAATAGAAGTAGTATAAGAGAAGGCAGGATATCAGGGTCTAACTTGGGTTAGGGTAACCCAAAATGGTGGATGGATTGTTAGCGTTAGCTGACATTTCCGAAGGATATTGCAAATGTGCTAATAAATCTCCTTGTGAGACACCCAGATGGTGCACTCTAAAATAGTACAGCTAGATATGAGTACTACAAAGATAGGCACTGGAAGCCTGTAAGGGATAGATATTACCTTAGTGTGGCTCCCGTCCCTAGTAGATAAAGAATGTTAGGCAACCCGAAGAGCCAGTGGATGGAGCAAGGGGAACTAAAAGCAAAAGGAGTATCTTGCTTAAGTTCTCAGAATAAAGTGATAGACAGAAATGTTAGCAGGGAAATAAGAAGAGATTTAACGAACCATTATGAGTAAGATGTGATACATGGATAACAACGGTAGATCAAAAACAAATGACAGTATTATAGAGTCTATAGTCAAGAAAAGGAAAAGACGAGAGGTGACAGGCCTTGAGACATCAAAGGATTATAGGCTATAAAGGCATGTCCTCATTTCGAGAAATAAGTTCGTGACTCTAGCATGACTACCAGAAGGAAAAGTTAGACCCTGAATAATAGAAATCAGTATGAACTAGTGAACAAGATAAACTAAACATGAATTAGGTACTGAGTGATTTCATAATAGTCGGCATCATGAGAAATTTAGAGATTGCATTTTGGCAATAATAGAATGAACGACAGAAGAATAACTTTTAAAGGTCATTCAGGAAGACGCTTTCCTAAAACAATCAATGTGAGCAAAGTTAAGCTTAAAGGACTGTATATGCCAGTTATACTAAGTGTCACCCTCGCAAGTAAGAAAATGTTTTATCCTTAGTACAAAAGGATTATCACAAGGTGAGTAAGGATCATCGATAATGTGAAAATACACCTAAGAGGAAGAGGTAAAACATCTATAGGTAGCTCGTCATAACACTAAATCTTAGTATTCCCCTAAAGGGGGGAATATGGAGTGATGTGGCATTAAGACAGAATTAAGTGATTCTAGTAACTATGGAATGATAAAGGAAGGATGCGATAAAAATGAGAAAGGAATGAGATTGCACTTATTCAAATCCTACCGATATGCTACAATTCCAAAACATTATGCAAGCACGACGTCAAGGAAAGGAAGTAAGGGTTCCTACCTGGGATGTTATTGATAAATAAGGAGCCAGTACGAGAGGTAAGTTAAGACAAAAGATATAACCCAAGAAAGATTACGCGGAATATTTATATAAGAATGGGCCAACGAGTAGTTAGTAGTTGATTCAGGAAGAGCCTAGTTATGGCTAGACAAGAGGATACAGACAAATCAATAGATCGTACAAGATAAACATAGTGAACCCCAACATGGAAAATTTAGTCTCGCAGATATGACATCGTGATCCTTGAGAAATATTCAGATAGGAGTTGGGGGAGTTAAAGGTACCGTATGAGTGTTATGGAAATAAAAGAGAATGCCACTGGGAAGACAGTCAAAACTTCAGTTCAGAAGCAACCCTACAAGCACAAGGACGTGGAGGTAAGTAACTAAGGATAGTTATAGGCAAGGAAGAACATAAAAAAATTATGTCGAGTATACGATGTGATAAGCTCGTAGCTTTACAAGGGTCAGAGGGTCCTCCCTAAATCCTACAATGAAAGACTAGTTGAGAAAATAAGGAAGAAGGTTTCAATCTAAATAGTGTAACTCGAAGGAGAAATGGCCATGTGAATACAGTCTCACTACAAAATTGTATGCACTCCAAAAGAAAGCTGAGAAGGAACAAAAGGAATTATTCGAGAAAAGATCCAGAGTTGGTTACGTTATGAACGCACTTAAGATTTCAGAGTATTATCCATGCCGCATATATGTTGACAATCATACAGTCGTAGAAGACTCCGGTATAATTCAAAAGAAAGAATTGAGTCCAGGTCATAGACAAAGGATTGAATCATTAGAAGATTGTATCATGGATATTCCATAGCGTCCATGAAAGGCTAAAGCAATAACAAATACCATGAGTCGCAGATCGGGAGGTAGCTTAAGCCTGCATAAAGGCTGATCAGAGGGAAGAGAAAAGTAAAAAGTTACATCAACTAAGTAAGTCAGGAGTCTGATTATTGGACCCATAAATTTATAAACATCATGATTGAGAACATTGCAGAACCACTCTTAATATCAGAGGTACAATAGAGATGGTACAGTAGCCTTATTCTATAAACGGCTCTACGATAAATCCAGTTAGAAGAGTACTAGCCTTATAAGAAGTCAGTATGAAGCTTCCACCGGATTATGTATGCACAAAAGGTGCAAGTGTTATAATAGAGCTTCAAGTTGTGGCTGTGAATTATACCTATGTGGAAGGGAGGTCATGAAAGAGATAGAAGATATGATGCGAGATTTTAAGGTAAGTAAGGTAAAGGTGAACAATGTACGAGATACTCAAATGTAGAAGATCGTGAGTAGTCCATACTTCGGATAGAAGGCTAGATGTTCTGGGATTCAGTATCCTGGAATAATAGTGGCGTCGTCAGTGGCATATCTTCCATCCTATGGTTTCTAAGTACCGAGAGGCCTAGTTAAGAGAGTAAAGAAGAGTTTGAGACGATGTGATGTCTCGCTTGATGTTTCAGAATAACATAAGGAAATCTATGGTGCAAACAGGTTGAGGGTAGATTACGAGCAGTATTAATAGATATATGTAGGTCGCAAGCTAAAGTATGGTAGAGCGACAAAGTTTTAGGAAGACAGGAGTAAGGATGAGAAAAGGCGAGTGAGAAGGTGACCAGAATGGATAAATCCTCGGGACTAAGCTCATGAAAATAAGAGAGCTGATGGTTTCTCTAAGTTATAGAAAGTTCAGTATATCCTGAATGAACTCAAAGGACTCTAAGACTAATAGCATTTAGAAGCGATGGAATACTTCCCTGGTAGTAGAATAAAGGTGTAATTGTGATGGATAAAGGATGACGTTTGGGCCTTCGATTGAGTAACGATTTGAAGAAAAAGGGATATTTCATTAATTGTACAGAATTAAATTACTCGCGTAAGGTGAATCACATTAGGATGCTATGAAATACGGTTATGGAAATTACTCCAGATTTTCCTCGATGCAACGTGAGCCCTAGTAATTACGTAAAAGGTTTCAAGTTATCAATGGTAGATTGTAGATCAATATTGAGGTAAATCAACAATGGATGGATAAAAGTTACAAGTATGAGATGAGATTAGGTCGTCATTCTTAAGATGAACAGTATTGAGAAAGTATTAAAAGACTTAAACTTATACATATAGGATAAGCAATGAGAGTAAGCTGGAATTTGGTAGCAGACCCCAGCAAAGATAAATTGAAGTAAGAGTTATGGTATAGTATGACCTACCTAGATGCAGTAAAGTCATACGGATAGATAACCGGGTCTATGAAATAAGAGATAGCAATATTCGTGAGTTCAACAAAGTACCGAGTGAAGAACTTCAGTATACCTATAGATGCCCAGAGGGACATCTTGTCAAGATCTGTATATGTTTACAAAGTGAGGCATAGAGATTGGCTAAAAACCTGAGGGAAAAGGAGAGAAGAGTCGCATAGGCGCGCATACAAGGTCAAAGACGTACATACTGTATAACATAAGGTAGCAATAATTACGAGATTGTAAGAATTCCGACCACAAGTCATGGTGTGAGAAATAGACCTAAAGGTGAAAATTCCCTAGACTTTGGATTTATTCACAGAACAGTTGCCTAGATGGCAAGGAGAGTACTAAAGTATTCGGAAGACATAAGTTATGAAAATGAATAATGCATCAGTCAACATTCGAGGACGACTGTTCCAAAGGGGGGAATGTTGTTACACCCCATAATTTTGTATGTGAAAGTACGCCATAAGTAAATTGATGAAAGCTCGGAAATAAGATATTACATCTCGCATTTTCGTAAGTTGAAGTTTCGTCGTAAGTTAATCGATATAAGCTCGGGAATGAGATTATTTTTGAGGTTATAAGTATTATGCTATATCAAATAAGTGATGAGTAAATTCGTGAAGGTGAGAGGGTAAGAAAATCGAAGAAAATGAATTTTGTCGAAGTTTGTCGTTTTGAGATAAAATACGGCCCGAGCTACAATACCCCGTATTTATGAAGTAGTGTCATATTTCAAGTCTCGTTATGCTTACATCATTTTAAACTTCGTTAAGGATTAACTGAGCCATATGAACTATGAGTGGAATACATAAGATAAAGTAATTGAAACAACATGTACAAACAAGGCCAATGAAAGTGGCACCTAATGTCTGTGTTAACAATGCATCTCACTAGACCGTCTATATCCCTCTCTTATCTTAGACCTATACATTTCACTTGTGCGTTTCATATACTGCTCACATTGTTCACTTACACAATACACTTGTGCGTTTCATAGACCGTTCACAGTGTTTAATTACACAATACACTGGTGCATTTCATAGACCGTTCACAGTATCACCTATACAATACACTTGTGTGTTTCATAGACCGATCATAGTATCACCTATACAGTACACTTGTGCATTTCATAGACCGTTCACAGTATCACCTATACAATACACATGTGCGTTTCATAGATCGTTCATAATATGACCTATACAATACACCTGTGCGTTTCATAGATCGTTCACAGTATCACCTATACAATACACATGTGCGTTTCATAGAACGTTAACAGTATTTACTTACACAATACACCTGTGCATTTCATAGACCGTTCATAGGATTACATATACAATAAAAATACACATGTGCGTTTCATAGACCGTTCATAGTGTTTACTTACACAATACACATGTGCGTTTCATAGACCGTTCACAGGATTGCATATATAATACAAATACACCTGTGCATTTCATAGACCGTTCACAGTGTCACTTATACTATACACATGTGCGTTTCATAGACCGTTCATAGTGTTTACTTACACAATACACCTGTGTGTTTCATAGACCGTTCACAGGATTACATATATAATACAAATACACATGTGCGTTTCATAGACCGCTTACAGTGTCATCTATACAATACACCTGTGCATTTCATAGACCGTTCAGTGTGTCACCTA
Organism: Nicotiana tomentosiformis; assembly: GCF_000390325.3. NCBI lineage: Eukaryota > Viridiplantae > Streptophyta > Magnoliopsida > Solanales > Solanaceae > Nicotiana > Nicotiana tomentosiformis. The sequence goes on from NC_090818.1 coordinate 25,799,451, forward strand.
TACAATACACCTGTGCGTTTCATAGACCGTTCACAGTGTTTACTTACACAATACATCTGTGCGTTTCATAGACCGTTTACAGTATTACATATAAAATACAAATACACCTGTGCGTTTCATAGACCGTTCAGAGTGTCACCTATACAATACACATATGCGTTTCATAGACCTTTCACAGTGTTTACTTACACAATATACTTGTGCGTTTCATAGACCGTTCACAGGATTACATATACAATACACCTATGCGTTACATATACCGTCCATAGGGTTCACATAATACCTCATAATTCTCATTTAGGCAACGACCACATTTTAAGTTCATACTATCACTTACTTGTACGTGCCATGGGTGATCATAGAACATTAACAACATTTAAAATATTTAGGAACACTATAGCCTCTCCTCATGAGGGCATAGGAGCTTATAACACATTGGGAAAATAAGTACAAATACATTCATGTCATAACCTTTCACACCATATATCACTTCACAATTACTTACAACTACTTACAGCATCATTAATTCATTGGCTCCCTCATCCATACATATTATTCTTCATTTATGGCACTACGGTCGTATATGATATTCTGCACTTTCATTTCTTTACTTTCAAGGATTATCATCATAAACATCATCATATAGAATACTCTTGAAATACCTTTCCCCAAAAGGGCAATACACAATTTCAACTCATGAATATGAAAGAAATCAAAACATATTGGAAATACCTACCAAGCATAGCAATAGTTAGAACAACTACATTTGGACATGACTTGAGTACATAAGCTTTTGGATAATTCTATTTTCGGAGTCAATTTGGAATAGTTGAATCAAGGCTCATTTCATAATATTTCACACATCATATCATTTCGTTGGCTCTATTGGCCACAAGTATAACTTTCATTCTTGGCACGGTGTTCACACTTTATATCCCCAACTCACTACTTCACACTTTATACCCTCAACTCACTACTTCACACTTTATAACCCCAACTCACTACTTTCACTTTAAAGCATCTATATAGATTACCGACAACAAGGAATCCCTAATCACGAATTTTATTACACCTATGAGCAATTAAGAGTCTTATGCACATTGAGACTTCTTACACAATTTGGCATAATAGCCTTCACTTGAAACACTACTTGGAGTCATAATATTTTTATACCCAACTCATGGTCTGAACACATTCCCGAAGGATAACATCATCTGATAAGAGCATCCGAAACACATTTTGAACATATACCTTTCAACACAAAGCTTATTTGGAATAGTTGATTTATAAAGAATAACTTGGGACTTACAAGAACATCATGGAATTCAATTATAGGAAAGAAGTTTAGCCAACATACCTGGAATTCGCCCCTTAATAATACTATGACGTTTCACCACACTAAACAACTTCAATCTACAACAATGCAACATAATTGCACCAATATTAGCAAGATTTCTATACTTTAAGTCATTTAGACTTTTTATCAAACATCTAGGGTGCATATCTTTCTACAACCCCCTCCAATGGAATTTCTTCACCTAACAACCACCTTTTATACCAATGATTCACCTCACAATCGCCTCTAGTCCATCTACAACTTTTGTTAGCACATGCATGCCCAACAATTCACTCCCAACCCACAAATCTTATCAATTAATTCATTTTACAATCTCTAAAATACCAACACAACCTAGGTTACGTATTTGTGGCTTCCAATCACCATCCCATAAGTCCTAACACACACACACACACACACACACACACACACACACACACATATATATATATATATATATATATATATATATATATATATATATATATATACATACATAAATAATCACCATATATTAGTTAGAGATGGTAGACATACCTCTTATAGTGAAACTCTTGAGAATCCCAACTTGTAGTGTTCTTGACCAGTTTGGGGATTTAAATGGAAATTTATGGATCTTCAAGATTAATCCTTGTTAATACAAGTGTTTAAAAGTAGTAATCAACTCAAAATTACTCCAAAAACATTACCTTGATTCATGGGAGGGAGGTGTTGGGCGGATTCCCCTTGCTATGCAAGCCCTAGCTCAAAGAAATGACTTAGCCCTCTCTCTACCCACCCTTGGGGTTATTTCATGGGCTCTTACGTGTGCGGCCGTGCACCTGGGCAAGTGGCCGCGCACACAAGGCAGAAACTCTCAAATATGCGCGGACGCGCATCTGGGCGCGCATATGACACAGGTCCAGTAAAATGGCCATAAATTTCTGTATACATACCCAAATGACAAACGATTTGATGAGTTGGAAACAAGACTCAAAGAGCTTTAATTTGATAGGTAGATTACCTCCCAAGTCTGTATAGTTTGGTAGCAGCATGTGTGTGAAGGAGGATATTGTGCGAATTAGGACATCCTTTCCACTTAATGTATCCAACTTGTTCCACGCAAGTTCTTGCCATTCAAAAAACTCCTTAGTATGTTCCAACACACCCTAAACATATATTTTCATTCAAAATGATGTGATTCTATCCCATGGGTCTCCTTTAATACTCGAACACGTTATTCTCAAATACTGTTGGCGCACTTTAAAATCTTAAATCATTCAAAAATTTTAACGGAGCCTTACATTCTCCCCCGCTTAGGATCATTCGCCCTCGAATGAGGGTTAGAGTCTGCCATAGACACCTAATGTGACTTAAATCTTTATCTACATACCAAAAGCTCCAAAATTTGGCTAACTCCCCAAATTTTCAGAAATCGCGGCAAAGTCTCCCCTGTAATTGGGGCCTAACCACCTGACAGAGAATCTCAGAAATTAATCCTAAACAATATATAGATAACATCACATTGCACCATATACATGAAAACAATAGCCATGAATCTCGAGACCAATTATATGACCTTGCTTACCTTGGTCGTATCTCTGACTTTTCCTTCCTCCATTACGAGGACAATTGGGCACCTCACACATTATGCATGTTATGTGCATCATTCCTTTAATCCTTAGGCCTTTCTCATTTTGTAGCACGATATGCAAACATTCTTTGATATTAACAAGGGAACACCGAGACTAACTCGGAACCTTCTTTCATATTGAATACATTTGGCTCAATGGCCCATAAATTCGTTCTCATGATGGTTACATAGTTTTATAAATAGCTGTAAATACTGTGAACATAAATACATGACAAAACTCAAATCTTTAATTACGTGACCCACAGTGTACATGGAGCTTCTATGACAATAGATACCTAAATACATAAAACCAACTAGACTCAAATGCCCACTGGAATTATAGCGAGCTCACCATAATCTGTTGCGCAGAATATCCTTATCAAAGATACATATCATCCTGTAGAAGTATACATGTATCGATTAAAAGATACAGCGCCCCCGCAAAAGGGACGTGAGTACATGTGGAATAGTACTCGCATGTAAGGCAAACAGAACAACATATGAAATCATGGTAATTCAAACAAGAGGCGTACGAAGTACATCAAGAACTACGAAATATCCCATAGATTCATATTTCAAGTCTCGTTATGCTTACATCATTTTAAACTTTGTTTAGGATTAACTGAGCCATATGAACTATGTGTGGAATACATAATATAAAGTAATTGAAACAACATGTACAAACAAGGCCAATGAAAGGGCACCTATGTCTGCGTTAACAATGCGTCTCACTAGACCGTCCATATCCCTCTCTTATCTTAGACCTATACATTTCACTTGTGTGTTTCATATACCGTTCACATTGTTCACTTACACAATACACATGTGTGTTTCATAGACCGTTCACAGTGTTTACTTACACAATACGCCTGTGCATTTATAGACCGTTCACAGTATCACCTATACAATACAACTGTGCGTTTCATAGACCGTTCACAGTGTTTACGTACACAATACACCTGTGCGTTTCATAGACTGTTCACAGTATCACCTATACAATACAACTGTGCATTTCATAGACCGTTCACAGTATCACCTATACAATACACATGTGCGTTTCATAGACCGTTCATAGTATCACCTATACAATACACATGTGCGTTTCATATACCGTTCATAGTATCACCTATACAATACACATGTGTGTTTCATAGACCGTTCACAATATTTACTTACACAATACACCTGTGCGTTTCATAGACCGTTCACAAGATTACATATACAATACAAATACACATGTGCGTTTCATAGACCGTTCATAGTGTTTACTTACACAATACACATGTACGTTTCTTAGACCGTTCACAGGATTACATATATAATACAAATACACCTGTGCGTTTCATAGACCGTTCACAGTGTCACCTATATTCAATACACTTGTGCGTTTCATAGACCTTTCACAGTGTTTGCTTACACAATATACATGTGCGTTTCATAGATCGTTCACAGGATTAGATATACAATACACTATGCGTTTCATAGACCGTCCATAGGGTTCACATAACATCTCATAATTCTCATTTAGGCAACGACCACATTTCAAGTTCATACTATCACTTACTTGTACGTTCCTTGGGTGATCATAGAACATTAACAACATTTAAAATATTTAGGAACACTATAGCCTCTCCTCATGAGGGCATAGGAGCTTATAACACATTGGGAACATAAGTACAAATACGTTCATCTCATAACCTTTCACACCATATATCACTTCACAATTACTTGCAACTACTTACAACATCATTAATTCATTGGCTCCATTAGCCATACATATTATTCTTCATTTATGGCACTACGGTCGTATATGATATTCTGCACTTTCATTTCTTTACTTTCAAGGATTATCATCATAAACATCATCATATAGAATACTCTTGAAATACCTTTCCCCAAAAGGGCAATACGCAATTTCAACTCATGAATATGTAAGAAATCAAAACATATTGGAAATATCTACCAAGCATAGCAATAGTTAGAACAACTACATTTGGACATGACTTGAGTACATAAGCTTTTGGATAATTCTATTTTCGGAGTCTATTTGGAGTAGATGAATCAAGGCTCATTTCATAATATTTCACACATCATTTCATTTCGTTGGCGCTATTGGCCACAAGTATAAATTTCATTCATGGCATGGTGCTCACACTTTATATCCCCAACTCAATACTTCACACTTTATATTCCAACTCGCTACTTTCACTTTAAAGCATCTATATAGATTACAGACAACAAAGAATCCCTAATCACGACTTTTAGTACACCTATGAGCAATTAAGAGTCTTATGCACATTAAGACTTATTACACAATTTGGCATAATAGCCTTCACTTGAAACACTACTTTGAGTCATAACATTTTTATACCTAACTCATGCTTTGAACACATTCCCGAAGGATAACATCATATGATAAGAGCATCCGGAACATATTTTAAACATATACCTTTCAACACAAAGCTTATTTGGAATAGTTGATTTATAAAGAATAACTTGGGACTTACAAGAACATCATGGAATTCAATTATAGGAAAGAAGTTTAGCCAACATACCTGGAATTCGCCCCTTAAAACTACTACGACGTTTCACCACACTAAACAACTTCAATCTACAACAATGCAACATAATTGCACCAATATTAGCAAGATTTCTATACTTTAATTCATTTAGACTTTTTATCAAACATCTAGTGTGCATATCTTTCTACAACCCCCTCCAATGGAATTTCTTCACCTAACAACCACCTTCTATACCAATGATTCACCTCACAATCGCCTCTAGTCCATCTACAACTTTTATTAGCACATGCATGCCCAAAAATTCACTCCCAACCCACAAATCTTATCAATTAAATCATTTTACAATCTCTACAATACCAACACAACCTAGGTTAGGCATTTGTGGCTTCCAATCACCATCCCATAAGTCCTAACATATATATATATACATAAATAATCACCATAGATTAGTTAGAGATGGTAGACATACCTCTTATAGTGAAACTCTTGAGAATCCTAACTTGTAGTGTTCTTGACCAGTTTGGGGATTTAAATGGAAATTTATGGATCTTCAAGATTAATACTTGTTAATACAAGTGTTTAGAAGAAGTAATCAACTCAAAATTACTCCAAAAACATTACCTTGATTCATGGGAGGGAGGTGTTGGGCGGATTCCCCTTGCTATGCAAGCCCTAGCTCAAAGAAATGACTTAGCCCTCTCTCTACCCAGCCTTGGGGTTATTTCATGGGCTCTTACGTGTGCGGCCGCGCACCTGGGCAAGTGGCCGCGCACATAAGGCAGAAACTCTCAAATATGCACGGCCGCACATCTGGGCGCGCATATGACACAGGTCCAGTAAAATGGCCATAACTTTCTGTATACATACCTAAATGATGAACGGTGTGATGTGTTGGAAACTAGACTCAAAGAGCTCTAAGTTTATAGGTAGATTACCTCATAAGTATTTATAGTTTGGTATCAGCATGCGTGAGAAGTAGGATATTGTGCGAATTGGGACATCCTTTCCACTTAATGTATCCAACTTGTTCCACACAAGTTCTTGCTATTCACAAAACTCCTTAGTATGTTCCAAAACACCCTAAATATATGTTTTCATTCAAAATGATGTGATTCTATCCCATGGGTCTCCTTTAATACTCGAACATGTTATTCCCAAATACTGTTGGCGCACCTTAAAATCTTAAATCATTAGGAAATTTTAATGGGGCCTTACAATACCCTCAGGACTAAATTTACAACCGTTACTTACCTCAATCCGAGAAAATCTCTACTTTGCAATGCCCTTGCCTCTCGAATCAGCCTCCGAGCGTCCCGAATCTAGACACAAGCAGTACAATACCATTAACATATGCTAAGGGAATCAATTCCATAAGAAAACTACTAAATTAGACTCAAAATCCGAAATCGGCCCAAACCCGGCTCTCGAGCCCACGTCTCGAAATCCGACAAAAGTCAGAAAACCCGAAAGCCCATTTACTCATGAGTCTAGTCATACCAAATTTACCAAAATCCAATAACAAAATTCACTTCAAAACCTCAAAATTCACTTCAAAACCTCAAAATTCCATCTCAAGAACTTTTCCACTTTTTCCTCAATTTTTCACTCAAAATCATAATTTAGATGATTACAATCAAGATATAATCATGGAATTTAATCAAAATCAAGTGAGAAACACTTACCCCAATAAACTCCCTGAAAACCCCTTCAAATATCGTCTAAACCCGTGGTCTCTAGCTCAAAATATGAAAAATGGGTTCAAACCCTCGATTTTGAAATTTAACACTGCTGCCCAGATTTCCTTCTTCGCGAACGCGACCGTCCTCTCGCATTCGCGTAGACCAACTCAGACTGCCTCTTCGCTTTACTCTTCGCGAACACGACAACTGCTTCGCGAACGCGACCCTCACCTCACAAACGCGTAGACCAAGGACCTGGGGTCCCCAACAGCCTTACTCCTCTTCACGAACGTGACACCACTTACGCGTTCGCAATGATCACACTACCCTACCCTTTGCGTTCGCGTCCTCACCTTCGCGAATGCGTAGAACAAAATTTCACCATCTCAGAAACACTCTTCGCGAACGCGAGCCCCCTCTTGCGAATGCGTAAGAGGAAACCAGTAACAGCAAAAACCAACAAATCAACTATCTCTCAAAGGCCATAATCGGTCAGTTAACCACCCGAGACCCTCGTGACCTCAACCAAACATAACAACACATCCCATAATATCGTACGAACTTAGTCGAACCTTCGAATCACTCAAAACAATATCAAAACACTAAATTACCCCCGGATTGAAGCCTAAGAACTTCTAAACTTCCGAATTCCACCAACGATGCCGAAACCTACCAAATCACGTCCGAACAACCTCAAATTTTTCACACAAGTCTGGAATGACACCACGAACCTACTCCAACTTCTGGAAATCCAATCGACCCCGATATCAAAATTTCCACTGCCGACCAAATTTTCCAAAATTCTAACATTCGCCAATTCAAGCCAAATTCACTACGGACCTTCAAATCACATTCCGGACGTATTCCTAAGTTCAAAATCACCTAACAGAGCTAACAGAACCATCAAAATTCAAATCTAGATCGCTTACACATAAGTCAACATCCGATTAACGTTTCTAACTTAAACTTTTACTTTAAAAACTAAGTGTCTCAATTCACTCCGAAACTACTTCGGACCTGAACCAACTAATCTGACATCTCATAATATAGCCGAAGAACACACAAGAAGCAGAACATGTTATATAACATGTTATCAGCATGAGACTCTAACCAATTGAGTAGAGGCATATGCTTTGGTCACCAGGCATTGGGATACATGGATGATGCTCAACGTTTACATAATATTGAGCATAATGATTGACAATTGATCCATGAACTTCCTTCAGGAATAAATTCTGTATTTAATGTAAGTATTTACCTTATTTTTCTCTTTTAAATTCTTGAAATCCTATAATTAGATTTTAAATACAAGCAAAGACAATAAATTTTGATTATAACTCTAATAGAGTTTGTGCGAAATTATAACTACCCGAAGTGGTAAAATTTTTATGTCTTGCCATGATCAAATTCATGTATGATTATGAGCACAAGAAGTGGAAACACGTCCCATTAAATTTGCTTCATTCTCGTTCCCTTAAGAGAATGTGGTAGCAATATGTAATAAGCCTGAAAGAAGAAAAAATTATTACTGTGAAGGTATCAATGGATGTGGACATAACAATGGATGAAATTATAATTGACATCATTGTGGTAATGAGAACAATAAGTATTCTCAAAATAATCGCTCACTCTGTGAAATTATTGTTTGTCATCGATTTGACATGAGATTCATAAAACACATATAGATGACTATGGTTCATTCATGATGTGAATGTGGCAATACGTGATTTATGAATACATATTCATTCTTGGAAGAATATAAACGTGCTAGTGGTAGTGAATATACCATAGTCACATCTAGAATGAGGTTTGAGATGAAATAAGAAAATAATGGCATTATTATGACATGAATAGCCATTGGTCACGTATCTATTCTATGCCAAAATATTATGGCAATGTGATTATTACAAGGCAAAAGTAATAGAAGCAACATATCTTGCCTATAATGATTTTGACCATGACCATAATGGTATAACTTTCTCCTTGAACGATATATTCATCATATGGATGTTGATGAATATGTGGTAGTACAAAATTAATTGAGAGCTCTGGAAGAGCCAATTATTACTATTTCGGAAGAATAAAATTAATTATCAATAAGACATTGTATTGTAGTAAGTCTCAAAGAAACTTATTGAGTTTCTAAAATATTCGCGTAAGCGGTTGGTTATATTGAGACTATATATAATGAAAAGATTTAATATCTTTTATTACTAAAACTTGTAGCGGGGAATATGTATGTGAAAAGCGACCCGCTTTATTCTCCAATTTGTACTACACAAATAAAATAATGCCATAATAAAGTATAATGATATAAAAACCCATATCATAATAAACTTGGAGTCTATTGATAATTACACACGTCATGGTCATGTAAACCTGAAATTTATCAATATTGATAATTTATCCAGTTGGCATAACTAGTTTAGCCATATCAATTTAAGTATGATGTGCAAAAATAAAAGAGAATTCACGTGGGTAAATATTAAAGAACTAGAAAGTCCTTTACGGATTCTTTTATGTTATTTGTTCTCATTAATTAATAGACCAACTAAATTGGGATTGAATCCCATGAATGCTGAAAATATCAAAGATGAATATGGGCTCATTCACGTGCCATGTATACCATATAAGATGCATTCATGAGATGGTTACATGTGCGATTATTATTAATCCGCAATATGATATTTGTCAGGTAACTTGCTCAATAATTTAATTTAGAGCATTATTTCCAGATTTTTTATTCAAGATAGTTCATCTTGATAAGTTGGTTTACTTCACAGTTGGTTTAGCAAAAGAATTTATTGAGTGCCTCCGCTTAATAGCTAAACTATTGCTTATGAGAACAAAGTTATATATATCAGTTTGATATAAGTTATATATAAAAGTATATTACATTCTCCTCTCACAAGTGATTCACGGTCAGGAACCAAATAATTCTTCTTATTATTATTGATGTGTGGTGTATATTTTGATTAACATCATAACGCACAAAGGTGGATTTCCAAAGTTGAGGAAGCAAGTTAGTTTTTCTAACATGAGGGGGATACAGGATAAACAGTTGAGAAAAAGTTACGAGGAATGAATTATCATTTGTACATCTAGATTCTCGAATAAGATAATATGAACTTGAAGTTCATAAAAAGATAATTCATCTGCAATATATTGCAAAGCATGTCGGACGCATTTGCTGACCCAAAGAAAGTAACTATATTCTCACTAAAAATGCTCCTATTAGAATAAGTCCTAGAAGGACAAAGTCTATGATACGCTTAAAGCGTATAGACAAATTAGTTTCAAATAAAATTCTTGATAAAGAAGATGAGCAAATTATCAAAATGATTATAATAAGGAGGCAAGTAATCTAGACGATCCCATGACATAATACTTCATAAAATCTCAGGAGAGGTTCAAGTACCTAAAAATATGAATGAAGAGATCCCTATGTTATGTCTTTAAGAAAATATGTTGGAACCAATATAAAATGTTCGTCGACGATATCTATGATAGCGCTAAATATAGATGAGAATCTTAAGTATATCGAATAAAAACACAAAAATATTGGCCAAATGAAAGAGACACAATTTGAATAGAATTGGTTTCATATGAAAGACATGTAGTATTGGACATGCAGTTCAAACACTCTAAAGTATAAAATCAATGGTGTGCGTGCAATCACTTTCATGTATCTTATATGTTTGGCATGACATGAAAACTTGATATGCATCTAAAGACTATTTATATGGCTTATTTGACTATACCTATATCACAATCCATGAATGATTTAAAATGCTTATAGCATATACAATTCTTGGAGAATTTCTTGCTCCCGAATTACCATATCCTAAGTGTAATTTGTGCACATATATATCTTGCTATAATTATATGCATGATAATATAATAGCAAGAGTGTTTACCCCGATGTGATGATATTGAAATGATGATTCCAACAAGATCATATGAAGACATTACATCTCTATCAGGAATGATGATTTCAAAGTATAATATATTCATTCAAGTTAATGTGTCTGATTTGTTTATCAAATCTCTACCAACAATCTTTTGAAGATGGTGCACAAGATTGGAATGTGAATGCTCAAAGATGTGAATTAATTGTCTTATCAGGGGGGGTTAATAGATGTTGTACTCTTTTTTTCTTACAAGTTTTTATCCCACTGGGTTTTCCTTGCAAGGTTTTTAACGAAGCAACCAAAAGACGTATTTCTAAACATGTGTACTCTTTTTCCTTCTCTAGAATTTTTTTTTCACTGGAATTTATTTTAGTTAAGATTTTAACGAGGCACATTCTGTCGAATAGACATTCAAGGGGGAAGTGTTATAAATAAAATTGTATTTAAGGTGAATGTCTATATTTTAGAGAGATTTTAGGGTTTGTTACTTGGTGGCTAAGTCACTTTTTCCCTATAAATAGAGGTGTTCTATTCCATTGTAATCCATCCCTGATCAATAAGAATTCTCTCTCTACTTTTCTCTATAATACTTTTCCTCTTTTTTTATTGTTTTATAATACTTTCAATCTTTTGGTGTTTAATAAAATATTTTTTGCTGATGAAGCATTAGAAAATGACTTCTTCATTAAAAAAAAGATTTTGTAAATAAGGTTTCCTATTAAAATGATTCCAAGAAAGTAAGTAATTTTCTCCCTTATTTTTTGGAATTTAATTAATAAGCAAATCAATTTTTCTAATGAATTTTTAAAAAACATTTATAATAATATCAACAATTTGGGATAGTGTTTCGGAAAAAAAACAATTGTTAAAGAATAATAATAATGTCTAAGTATTGGTTGGCACATATGATATGGATTAAAAATTAAAATAGTTATAAACGAAAATAACTTGTTTGTCCATAATTGAAGAAAGTCATCCTTTTCATTTCGCCTTAATGTTTTTCGACAACCAATCACTTAAAAATGATTGAAAATATTTTCTATCACATCCTAAGAAAACCTCAAAGGAAAAGTTGAAATGAGTTAAGAGGAACTCTTGTGTCGGGCTAAACTTGAAAATTCAGTTGGCGCAGTCAGTTTTAGGGTAAAAATAGTACGGGCTAGCCAGTTTTCGGATTGGTAATTAAAAAATAGTCAACATTTGTAAAGTGATTAAAAATAGCGACTATTTTGCTGCAACACGGAAAGTTCCAGCATAATATACTAGAGATTTGAGCACTTGTGTATGAAGTTCCAGCATAATATACTGGAGATTGGAGTACCTGTGTATGAACTTCCAGCATATTATGCTAGAACTCCAGAACACGGAAAGTTCCAGCATAATATACTGGAGATTGGAACACTTGTGTATGAACTTCCAATATATTATGCTGCAAGTTCACATGTAAAAAATTCGAACTCCAGTATATTATGCTGGAATATTTTTCAAATTTTGAACTGTGTTTTTGTTCAGATTTATCTTTACATGAAAAGTGGCTAAATTTCTATTACTTTTGAAATTGTGGCTATTTTTCAATTACCACTTATAAATCTGGATATTTTTGAATTTCACATGTTTTTAGGGGTGGAATAATAAGGGGTCTTTACACAAATAGCCATCTCAATTTATAATTTATTTTTTCTAGCCAATATGCATAGATTTTATACTTATTATATATGATTACACAGATATATTATATACGGTTATACTTTCTTCTGAAAAAGTAGTCCATAGATATATAATATATATATATATATATATATAGTCCATATATATATATTTGACCGAATGCATTAAAGCCCAAATAAGATAGTAGGCTCGAGAGGAAGTAGTTGTTCATGGAAACCTTCTACGGGCCTCAGAAACATGTTTATATAAGCCCACAGTTTTTCAGGAATTGTTGCATTCCTTAGCGGCTCAAGACCATAACTGATACTGAATGGCCGATGCATTTGCAGCTCAAAATGATGGCGAAAGATCCACATCAATGGATCCATTCCGATTTTAACTCCAATATTATGTTTTAATTTTTTTTAGATTCATTTTTTAACACTTACCGGTACTAGTGTTTCAAAAGGCTTTCTTAGGATTGCCTCGGGTTCGTCCCAGGCGGGCACTATCAAAATGCCCTAAGCTTACATGTGAGGCTTAGTTCTGTGAGACTTATGCCCCAAGCGTCCGACTGTGCGCCAGAAATACGCCTAACGCTCGGGGCTCGCCTAATAGTTCCTAGCGCAAATTATGCATCAAATTCCCTAATTAGTATTATTGACACTCAAAATTCTTCAACTAATAAATAATTAAAGCTCTATTCAACTACATAAATATGAAGATTGAGAATAATTTAAAATATGAGCCATAGTATTATATATTTTCTAATTGAGAACATCAAAGAGTCAATATCATTTGAATGACCAAAATTTATATCTCACTTACTATAGGTATTCATATTTTAGTTTTATGTCTCTCAAAATTATCAAACTTTTATTATTTACTATTTGAAAGTAATTTTATATTTACTCATTAGGAGTAATATTTTAAATTACATTATTATAAAGTTTATTGATTATTAACTTTTAGAGAGGGTAAACTATGTAGTTTAATAATATTATGAACTTTTAATCATTTGAAGGTTAAGACATTATAGTTGATTTTATCTTACAGTAACTTTAACACTACTACATTGTTTGTATTTATAAAAAGATAATTTATGTTTGTGGGTTTTAACATTCATTTTAATTTTCTTAAACTTTTGATGTACTTTTTTTTTTGTAGTCATTATATTATTTTATTACTTTATAAATTAAAAAATTAAAAAATTCATGGGGCTTACGCCTCATGTCTCAAGGCTTACGCCTCGTCATGTTAAGTAAACCCCTCCCCCCCCCACCCCCTCCCCTATAAACACTGCTAGTTACTATAATTATTGTTCACATTTGAAAAAAATGGTTGTCACGACCCGAAATTTCTACATTCGGGACCATGATGGCGCCTAACATTTCACTTGCTAGGCAAGCCAACATTAGAATAATCTTAACTATTTTTAAACAAATTAAATTAAACGGAAGTCAATTACTGAAATAAAGTGTGGAAGACCATAACTACTGAATCATCAAAATACATCCCTGAATCTGGTGTCACAAGTGCACGAGTTACTACAATAATACAAATAAAAGTCTGAATAAAACTCAAGTTGTTTGAAAGATAATACACAGCTAAGATAAGATAGAAGGAGACTTCAGAACTGCGGACGATGTGCAGTTATACCTCAAGTCTCCCCTGGGTAGCTGAATCCGAGCAGGTCTATGGTGCGCCGCTGGGACCAACTCCTAAATCTGCACAAGAAGTGCAGAGTGTAGTATGAGTACAACCAACCCCATGTACTCCGTAAGTGTCGAGCCTAACCTCGACGAAGTAGTGACGAGGCTCTGACAAGATACGTACGTAAACAACCTGTACAAGTATATACAAATACGAAGCAACAATAACACAATAAATAACAATTTATAAATTTGGGAGGGAACATGCGAAGAGGAATAATATAATAATTTCAGCAGGAGAAGTGTCACGTAGCAGTCAATTAATTCATCAACAATAAAATGAGCAACTAATAATATAAAAATGGCACGGCACCACCCTTTGTGCTTTTACTCTCATTCTTCCTATAAATTTATAAATAAATAAGATTGGCATGGCATCACCCTTCGTGCTTTAACTCTCTTCTGGCACGGCACCCTTCATGCTTTAACTCTCTTTGAAAATGGCACGGCATTACCCTTCGTACTTTTACACTCTTTCTCACCATGACAAGGATAATATAAATAATATAAATAGCACGACATCACCCTTCGTGCTTTTACACTCTTCCTTACCATGAAAATAATAATATAAATTCGGAAGAGTATTTAAATGCGGTGATATATACTTATCAATCAATTCAATATCAGAATACCGACCTCACCTTTCAAAATATTCAATAATAATTAACCTAGCAATAATCTCATGAAAAATGATCAAATAAACAATAATCACTTAAGTAGGAATATCTTAATTAAATAGTCAATTATTCATAATAAACAAATTCCACCTGTATGCTTTGACTCAACCACAACGCATAAGTACTCGTCACCTCACATATACGTTATACCCGCACATTAAATTACGTAGAAAATAGACAAATAAGTCCTACTCCCTCAAGTCAAGGTTAACCACGATACTTACCTCGATTTGAAACCAACTCAAGATTCCAATAAACCTTTGCCTCACGAATTGGTGTCCAAATGCCTCGAATCTAGTCACAAACAATTCAATATACTCAACATGAATTATAGAAATCAATTCTATATGAAAATACTAAATTTTTCAATTAAAATTCGAAATTTAACTCAAAATCGTTCGTGGGTCTCACGTCTCGGAACCCGACAGAAGTTACAAAATATAAACGCACATTCGACCATGTG
The DNA here is from genome assembly GCF_000390325.3 of Nicotiana tomentosiformis. Lineage (NCBI taxonomy): Eukaryota > Viridiplantae > Streptophyta > Magnoliopsida > Solanales > Solanaceae > Nicotiana > Nicotiana tomentosiformis. Next base: position 25,815,010 of record NC_090818.1, read on the forward strand.
TCCAACCATACAAGTTTTACCAAATTCTGATATCAACTCAAGTTTCAAATTCTCAAATCTTATTTTCAAATCCCTAGGCCCAAATCCTCGAATTTCACCTCAAAAACACGTAATCTAGTCGGAATAATCGATGATGATTCAATATTATTGACTAACAATGATCACAAGGGACTTAACTCAAGTTTTTCCGTCAATTCTCGCTCAAACATCGCCTCAACCCGTCTTGAAAATGTCCAAAATGACAAAAATATCGGAACCCTCTGTTTTTGTAATTTGTCCAGTGCTTTTTCCCCTGCGGACACTTAACCATATCTGCGGTTCCGCTTTTGTGGAGATTGTGGTCACTTATGCGGGCTGGCTTGCTTGCGTGGACAAGAGTCCGCTTCTACGAGGATGCCCCTTCCCCTTTTCTGCTTCTGTGATGCGTGTGCCGCTTCTATGATCGTGCTTCTGTGACGCCCCATCTGCTCCTGCAAGGCCAGGTTCTCTTCTAAGAGCTCGCACCTACGGTCAAAAATCCGCAGGTGCGATTACACCAGAAGGCCAAAATTTTTGATTTTTCCTTAAGTCCATATTTTGATCCGTTAACCATCTGGAATCCTCCCGAGGCACCCAAGACCTCAACCAAATACACCAACAAGTCGTAAAACATCATATGAACTTAGTAGAAACCTCAAATCACATCAAACAATGCTAAAACCAAGAATCATACCCCAATTCAAGCTTAAGGAACTTAAGAATATTCAACTTCTACATTCGATGCCGAAACCTATCCAATCAAGTCCGATTGACCTCAAATCTTGCACACAAGTCATAAATGATATAACAGACCTATTCAAATTTCCAGAATCAGATTCCGACCCTTATATCAAAAAGTCAATTCCCCGGTTAAACTTCCAAGTTTAAATTTCTATTTTACCAATTTCAATGCCTAATTTAACTATAGACCTCCAAATAATTTTCCGTACACGCTCCTAAGTCCAAAATCACCATACGGACCCACCGGGACTGTCAAAATACTGATCCAGGTCCGTTTGCTCAAAAGTTTAACCGAAGTCAACTTAAGTGAGTTTTAAAGTATAAATTCTCATTTTTATCAATTTTTCACATAAAAGCTTCCCGAAAAATTATACGGACTACGCATGCAAGTCGAGGAAAGCTGAATGGTGCTATTTGAGGTCTCAGAACACAGAAATGGATATTAAATTTAAAGATGACCTTTCGAGTCATCACATTCTCCACCTTTAAAACAAACGTTCGTCCTCGAACAGAATTAGAAAAAGTACCTGGGCTGCTGAAAATATGTGGATATCTACTCCGCATGTTCGACTCGACTCCCAGGTAGATGCTTCTATCGGCTGACCTCTCCATTGTACTCAAACTGATGGATAACTCTTAGACCTCAGCTGTTGGACCTGCCATGCTAGAATAGCTACCGGCTCCTCCTTATAAGTCAAATCCTTGTCCAATTAGACTGAGCTGAAATCTAACATATGGGACGGATCACCATGATTTTTCCGGAGCATAAACATATGGAATACTGGATGAACTGTTGATAAATTAGGTGGTAGTGCAAGCTTGTAGGATACTTCACCCACCCTTTCAAGAATTTCAAAGGGTCCAATTGTAAGGCCCCGTTAGAATTTTCTAATGATTTAAGATTTTAAAGTGCGCCAACGATATTTGAGGATAATGTATTCGAGTATTAAAGGAGACCTATGGGATAGGACAACATCACTTTTAAATGAAAATATATGTTTAAGGTGTGTTGGAACATAATAAGGAGTTTTGTGAATGGTAAGAATTTGTGTGGAACAAGTTGGATACATTAAGTGAAAAGGATGTCTCAATTAGCACAAGACTCGACTTCAAACGAATAGAAATCTATCAATATGAAGACTTAGGTGGTGAAATACCAATTAAATTAAAGACCTCTGAGTCTAGTTTCTAACGCTTCAAACCGTTCATCATTTGGACATTCTTACAAGAAGTTATGACCAAATTACCAAAGGCTGGCGGAGAAGTCTGTGGATGCGAAGCATCCGAGGCCGCGTCTGAAAGAAAGGCTGGAAGTGAGATGCTGCCATAGCATCCAGGCCCGCATCAGAGCTTCAAAGAGGAGTGAAGTGGGGATGCGAAGCATCTAGGGCAAAATTCGAAACCCAGCAATCTGGGCCTATTAATACAATACAATTTCGGGGTTCATTTTTCCCATTTCATTTGGACAAATTTTGGAGCTCTTCTCCACTTTCTCAAGACTACCAACTCCTCTCCTTCAAGGTAAGCAATCCCCATTATTTTTGTGAGAAATTACATCATTCCTACACTAGTATTGATTAAATCTACTCATAAAATAACTGGATCTTCAAGAAATTTCTTCAAGAACTCAAAGGAGGGTTTTACAAGATTTCTTCCAAAAGGTAATCCTACACCCTTAGACTTACATGTATGGATATATTATGAGAATATGAGTATGAATTAAGTATTGAAACCTATGGTATGGTGATTGGAAGTAATAAGTTCCCAATTTAAATACATAACCATTGTACAGATTGAAAGATGATTATTTGATGGAATTTTGTTGGTTGGGTGTGGATGGATGGTCATGTATGTGATGTTGGAAGGTATTAATTATTTAAGAATGATGGTGGGATAAATTATTGGTAAATGGTAGTAGTTGGATGAACTAATTATATGGTTAAGAGATGTAGACATTCATGCCTACTAGGTGTTTGATAAAATGCCTAAATGGCCTAAACTATGGAATTTGTTAGTAATGTTGTTCCCATTGGATGTTGTTATTATAGATTGAAGTTTCTTAGTGTAGTGGATCATTGTAGTATCAGGGGAAAAATTTTATCATATTCATTTCATCCCAAATAAGGGTAATAATCACAATTCACTCCTACACCGGCACATGTAATTTCGGGGTTAGGTTATTTCAACCTACCCTTCCTCGGTGACTATAGATACTCCCCAAAATATTTTTGATTTGCATACAAAGGAAACAACAATACAAACGCATTTACCTCATAACCTTTCATAACATATATAGCCTCATTGGCATTTTCAACAACTTTCAAGATCATTATTTCATTGGCTCTCTTGGCCATACATATGATTCTTCATTCATGGCACAATGGTCGTATTACATATTCCACCAGAAATGCCTGGATATGCACACAAGGTGCAAAGAGTAACGTGAGTACACCAACTCAGTAAGTAACAAAAATAAATAAAGGTTGAGAAGTAGTGATGAGCTAAATGCAAGTACCGTTCATATCACAAAAATTTAGTAAAGTGCGGCATGCTTTATAACCAGAGTTTAAGTCAAATCAGCTTGTTTAAATCAAGTTCAAGTAAATCAATTAGAAATATTTTTCAACAGTTCTCAAATAAAGACTCAAAGCAACTATGAGCATGGATGATGAAATCATATACTACCCCTCGGGCTAACATCACTCAGTCCTCCCAATCACTCCAACCTCACAATAACTCATGCCTCACAATCACTCAGCACTCGGCACTCGCACTCAGTAGGTACCTGTACTCAATTTCTTTTCTTTCAAGGATTATCATCATAAACATCATCCTATAGAATACTCTTGAAAAACCTCTCCCCAAAATGGGTAATACACAATTTCAACTCATGAATATGTAAGAACTCATAACATATTGGAAATACCTACCAAGCATAGCATTAGTTAGAATAACCACATTTGGACATGACTTGAGTACATAAGCTTTTGGATAATTCTATTTTCGGAGTCAATTTGGTATAGTTGAATCAAGGCTCATATCATAAAATTTTGCACATCATTTCATTTCATTGGCGCTATTGGCCACAAGTATAACTTTCATTCTTGGCACGGTGTCCACATTTTATATCCCCTACTCATTACTTTTACTTTCAAGTAACTTTATAGATTATCGACAACAAAGGATCTCTAATCACGACTTTTAGTCCACCTATGAGCGATTAAGAGTCTTAAGCTGATTGAGACTTCTTACACAATTTAGCATAATATCCTTCACTTGAAACACTACTTGGAGTCATAATATTTTTATACACAACTCATACTTTGAACACATTCCCGAAGGATAACATCATATGCTAAGAGCATTCAGAACACATTTTGAATATAACCTTTCAACACAAAGCATATTCGGAATAGTTGATTTATAAAGAATAACTCGGGACTTACAAGATCATCATGTGATTCAATTCTAGGAAAGAAGTTTAGCCAACATACCTGAAATTCACACGGTAGTGGTTGTTGATATATTCAGTAGCGGATCATCGGAGATAGCAATGTAGCTGCCTGGCGATCGCAACCCTGTTTTTCTCCTTCCTTATCTTCCCCTTAGTTGTATTGGTTTTTTTTCATTCCCGGACTATGCTAGTCTTGATGTTATCAGACAGTTTGTAGTAGTTGCTCATGACTTAGTAACACCCCGATGTCGGGCTATCTTTTCTGCATTCTATTTTTATTTTGGTTTGAACCCTTTAATGAAGATTCTAGTAAAGCAAAGATTATCTTTTAAATGAAATATCGATGTGTTTTGGAAACGTGTCAGCTTGCCGAGTACCACGATAAGCGCCATCATGACAGGTTAGGTTTTAGGTTGTGACAAGTTGGTATCAGATCCTAGGTTACATAAGTCTCACGAGTCATGAGCGGGTTTAGTAGAGTCTTGCAGATCGGTACGGAGACGTCTGTACTTATCTTCAAGAGGCTGCAGAACCTTTAAGAAAATTCCACATTCTTGAATTCTTGTCGTGCGAATCTGTTGATTCTGGTAAATAAACTTCTGTTGTTTCATTCTCTCACAGATAGTGAGGACTCGCACTACAGGACGGGAGGATGAGCCACCAGTACCACCAGCCAGGGCCGCAAGAGGCCGACGCCGCGATCGAGGCCGTGGTAGGGGTAGAGGTGCAGCCCGCACAATAGCTGGGGCAGTACCTGTAGACCCACCAATTACCCCAGATCAGGATCAAATCCCAGTTGTTGATGCCCCAGCTCAGGCACCACCTATGGCTATTGTGATTCCAGGCCTTCAGGAGGCCCTAGCTCAGATTCTGACAGCGTGTACCGGCCTTGCTCAGGAGGTCTCTATCCCGACGGCCGCAACCACTTCTCAGGCCAGGGGAGGCACTCAGACTCCCGCCGCTCGCACACCCGAGCAGGTTGTTCAGGGACCCCAGACATCGGGGGCACCACCAGCCCAGCCGGTTGTAGCTGCTCAAGACTGTGTGGTTCCTGCTATGCCTGAGGATAATGAACGTAGGTTGGAGAGGTTTGGTAAACTCCAGCCTCCACCTTTCAGTGGCACAGAGAGAGAAGATGCCCTAGACTTCTTGGACAGGTGTCAGAGAATAATCCGTACAATTGGTATTCTAGAGACTTGTGGGGTCTCATTCAATATTTTTCAGTTTTTGGGGGCTACACTCAGATGGTGGGAGACTTAGGAGAGGCGTAGGCCTATTGGCACAGCACTCCTTACTTGGCAGCAGTTCTCCGTGGTCTTTTTGGAGAAGTTCGTGCCTCAGTTCCGCAGAGAGGAGCTGTGTAGACAGTTTGAGCTGCTTCGCCAGAGTGATATGTCTGTGACGCAGTATGAGATGCGATTCTCAAAGTTGGCCCGTCATGCTCTATGGTTGGTTCCCACAGACATGTAGCGGATCATGAGGTTTATAGGTGGTCTCACTTTTCAGCTGCGGTTGTTTATGACCAGAGAGAGGGTTTCTGGTGCTACTTTTGATGAGTTTGTCGACATTGCTCGGTAGATTGAGATGGTTCGCGGTCAGGAGAGGATTGAGAGGGAGGCCAAGAGGCCTCGAGGATAGAGAGGATTTAGTGGTGCTCCTTATGGGGGTCAGTTTCAGCACGGCAGAGGTAGTCTATTCAGGCATGCTCAGCCAGCCTGTCTAGTTCACTGTGGTGCATCATCGAGCCATGGTTCTCACAGTTCTCATCAGGTCCACTCATCACTCAGTTCCCTTCCAGCCCAGAGTTCGTCCTATGCTCCATCAGTTCAGGGCTCCTCTATGCCATGTTCTTCTACCAGTAATCTTGGTGCTCGGGGCTCCCTTCAGTCCCCGTCGCCAGCACCAGGGAGGTTTTTTTAGTGTGGGGATTTGGGCATATGTGGAGGCAGTGTCCTCATCGTCATGGAGGTCTATCTTAGCAGAGGAGTCAGCCTTCGACTTCAACACAAGTTACTTCACCACCTGCCCAGTCAGCTCGGGGTGGAGGTTAGTCAGCTAGGGGTCGCCCTAGAGGGGGAGGCAGATCAGGGGGTGGCCAGACCCGTTTCTATGCCCTCCCTGCCAGAACAGATGCTATTGCTTCAGATGCTGTGATTACAGGTATTGTCTCAGTTTGTCACAGAGATGCCTCTGTATTATTTGACCCTGGTTCCACTTATTCATATGTTTCCTCGTATTTCGCTCATTTTCTGGATATGCCCCGTGAGTCTTTATTTTCATCTGTTCATGTATCTACTTCTGTGGGCGATACTATTGTTATGGACTGTGTATATCGGTCATGTGTGGTGACTATTGGGGGTCTGGAGACCTGATTAGACCTTTTGCTGCCCAGTATGGTTGACGTTGATGTGATATTGGGTATGGATTGGTTATCTCCATGTCATGTTGTTCTAGATTGTCATGAAAAGACCGTGACGTTGGCGATGCCAGGATTTTCGAGAATTGAGTGGAGCGGTTCTATTGACTATGTACCTAGTAGGGTGATCTCATATTTGAAGGCTCAGCGGATGGTTGAGAAGGGTTGTCTATCCTATTTGGCTTTTGTGAGGGATGTTAGTGCAAAGACCTTTGCCATTGATTCTATTCCGGTGGTACGTGACTTTCCGGATGTATTTCCTACAGACCTGCCGGGCATGTCGCCTGATAGGGATATTGGCTTTGGTATTGATTTGGTGCCGGGCACTCATCCCATTTCTATTCCACCGTATCGTATGGTACCGGCAGAGTTGAAGGAGTTGAAGGAACAACTTCAGGAACTCCTTGATAAGGGGTTTGTTTGGCCTAGTGTGTCACCTTGGGGTGCACCGGTTCTATTTGTAATGAAGAAGGATGGTTCCATGAGGATGTGAATTGATTACAGGCAATAGAACAAGGTCACAGTCAAGAACAAGTATCCTTTGCCTCGTATTGATGATTTATTTGACCAGCTTCAGGGAGCGAGGATGAGCCAAAACTCACACTTAGAGAACTTTGCATAAAGCTTCTCCTCCCTCAATCTCTATAATACAATCCTCAGTTGTTGAGCATGCTCCTCCTGGCTACGAGAGTACACTAGGATGTTATCAATGAGTGCAATAATGAATGAGTCCAAATAGGGCTGGAATACATTGTTCATCAAATGCATGAACACTACTGGAGTGTTGGTCAGCCCAAAAGACATCACAAAGAACTCAAAATGACCATAGCGGGTCCTGAAAGCTGTCTTAAGAATATCCGAATCTCGAATCTTCAGCTGGTGATACCCGGACCTCAAATCAATCTTGTAGAGGTTTAGTAGCATTATTGGGGCACATGGTGTCTAGTGAGGGCATTCAGATGGATCCGAAGAAGACAGAGGCGGTGCAGAGTTGGCCTAGACCGTCCTCAGCCATGGAGATTAGGAGCTTCCTTGGTTTGGCATGCTATTACCGTCGCTTTGTGGAGGGATTTTCATCTATTGCATCGCCCTTGACCAAACTGACCCAAAAGGGTGCTCCATTCAGGTGGTCAGATGAGTGCGAGGAGAGCTTTCAGAAGCTCAAGACTGCTTTGACCACAACTCTAGTGTTAGTTCTGCCATCAACTTCAGGTTCTTACACCATGTATTATCATGCCTCGAGGGTAGGTATTGGATGTGTTTTGATGCAAGAGGGTAGGGTAATTGCCTATGCCTCACACCAGTTGAAGACCCACTAGAAGAACTATCCTATCCATGATCTTGAGTTAGCAACCATTGTTCACGCCTTGAAGATTTGGTGTCATTATTTGTATGGGGGTTCATTGTGAGATCTATACTGATCACCGGAGTCTGCATCATCTGTTTAAGCAGAAGGATCTTAATTTGCGTCAGCGAAGATGGTTAGATCTTCTCAAGGACTATGATATCACTATTTTATACCATCCGGGGAATGGCAATATGGTGGTCGATGCCTTGAGTTGTCAGGCGGAGAGTTTGGGGAGTTTAGCGTATCTCCCAGCAGCAGAGAGACCCTTGGCATTGGATGTTCAGGCCTTAGTGGCCAGCTTGTCAGATTGGATATTTCGGATCCGAGTCAGGTATTGGCTTGTGTGGTCTCCAGGTCTTCTCTTTATGACCGTGTCAGGGAGCGTAAGTATGATGAGCCTTACATGCTCATTCTTCAGGACAGGGTTCAACGAGGTGATGCCATAGATGTGACAATTGGTGATGATGGCGTGTTGAGGATGTAGGGCCGGATATGTATGCCCAATGTAGATGGGATCTGGGAGTTGATCTTGAGGAGGCCCACAACTCGCGGTATTCCATCCATCCGGGTGCCGCGAAGATGTACCAGGATTTGAGACAACACTATTGGTGGAGGAGGATGAAGAGGGATATAGTTGGGTTTGTGGCTTGGTGTCTCAATTGTCAGCAGGTTAAGTATGAACATCAGAGACCGGGTGGCTTGCTTCAGAGGTTAGAGATCCCAGAGTGGAAGTGGGAGCAGATCACCATGGACTTCGTAGTTGGGCTCCCACGGACTTCGAGAAAGTTCGATGCAATTTGGGTTATTGTGGATCGGCTGACCAAGTCCGTGCACTTTATTCCAGTTGGCACTACTTACTCTTCATAGCGGTTTGCTGAGATTTACATCCGAGAGATTGTTTGCCTGCATGGTGTCCCATTTTCCATCATTTCAGATAGGGACACTCAGTTTACATCGTAGTTTTGGAGGGTCATGTAGTGGGAGTTGGGTACTCAGGTTGATCTGAGCACGACTTTTCACCCTTAGATGAACGAACTATCCGAGCGCACTATTCAGATATTGGAGGACATGTTGCCTGCTTGTGTCATTAACTTTGGGGGTTCATGGGACCAGTTCTTGCCGCTCGCAGAGTTTGCATATAATAACAATTACCGGTCGAGTATTCAGATAGCTCCGTACGAGGCTTTATATGGGAGGAGGTGTAGATCTCTAGTGGGATGGTTTGAGTCGGGTAAGGCTAGGCTCCTAGGTATAGACTTGGTCCAGGATGCATTAGATAAGGTGAAATTGATTCAGGAGCGGCTTCGCACGACACGGTCTAGGCAGAAGAGCTATGTGGATAGGAAGGTCCGTGATGTGTCTTTTATGGTTGGGGAGAAGGTTTTTGTTGAAGGTATCACCCATGAAGGGTGTTATGAGATTTGGGAAGAGGGGCAAGTTGAGTCCCAAGTTTATTAGGCCTTTTGAGGTGCTTCAGAGGATAAGGGAGGTGGCTTACAAGCTTGCCGTGCCACCCAGCTTGTCGAGTGCGCATCCAGTGTTTCATGTTTCCATGCTCCGAAAGTATGTTGGTGATCCGTCCCATGTTTTGGACTTCAGCACGGTTCAGTTGGAGGGTGATATAACTTATGATGTAGAGCCGGTGGCCATTTTGGATCGGTAGATTTGGAAGTTGAGGTCAAAGGATATAGCTTCAGTGAAGGTGCAGTGGAAAGGTCAGCCTATGGAGGAGGCCACCTGGGAGACCGAGCGAGAGATGCGGAGCAGATATCCACACTTATTTGACACTCTAGGTATGTTTCTAGACCTATTCAAGGATGAACGGTTGTTTAAGAGGGGGAGGATGTAACGACCCGGCCGGTCGTTTCGAGAGTTATAACTCCATTTCCCCCATTTCTGCTTCTTTTGTGTTCTTCAAATATATTATGATACGTCGGATTAGTTGGTTCGGGTCCGGAGTGGTTTCAGAGTGAATTGAGACACTTAGTCTCTAAAGTAGAAGCTAAAGTTAGAAAATTCAACCGGATATTGACTATGTGTAAACGATCTCGTATTTGAATTTTGATGGTTCCGTTAGCTCCGTTAGGTAATTTTGGACTTAGGAGTGCGCCCAGAATGTGATTTGGAGGTCCGTAGTGGAATTTGGGTTAAATTGGCGAATGTTAGATTTTTGGGGAATTTGTGCGGCAGTGGAAATTTTGATATCGGGGTCGGATTGGATTTCTGGAAGTTGGAGTAGGTTCGTGGTGTCATTTCAGACTTGTGTGCAAAATATGAGGTCATTCGGACGTGATTTGGTAGGTTTCAGCATCATTGGTGGAATTCAGAAGTTTAGAAGTTCTTAGGCTTGAATTCAGGGGTAATTTGGTGTTTTGATATGGTTTTAAGTGACTCGAAGGTTCGACTAAGTTCGTACGATGTTATGGGACGTGTTGTATATTTGGTTGAGGTCCTGAGGGTCTCGGGTGGTTAACGGACCGATTATGGCATTTGAGAGATAGCTGATCTGCTGGTTTTTGCTATTGCTGATTTCCTTTTACGCGTTCGCGAGAGGGGGCTCGCTTTTGCGAAGAGTGTTTCTGAAATGGTGAAATTTTGTTCGATGCGTTCGCGAAGGTGAGGACGCGAATGCGAAGGGTAGGGTAGTGTATGCATTGCGAACGCGTGAGTGGTGTCGCGTTCGCGAAGAGGAGTAAGGCTGTTGGGGACCCCAGGTACTTGGTCTACGCGTTCGCGAGGTGAGGGTCGCATTCGCGAAGGTTGAGCTGGTAAGTGTGACAACCCAAAATGTCATCTTTAAATTTAATAATTACTTCTGTGTTCTAAGACCTCGAAAAGCACTATTTATCATTCCTCGACTTGCGTGCGCAGTTCGTAATATTTTTTCGAAAAGTTTTTATGTGAAAAATAGATAAAAATGTGAATTAAGAGCATTAAAACTCAACTGAGTTGACTTTGCTCAACATTTTGAGCAAACGGACTCGGATTAGTGTTTTGATAGTTTCGGTAGGTCCGTAACGTGATTTGGGACTTGGGCGTATGCCCAGAATCAAATTCCGAAATCCCTAGCCCGAGATATGAAATTTTGATGAAAAATTAAAAGTTTAAGCTCAAATAGTGACCGGATGTCGAATTATGTGCAAACGACTCCGGAATACAATTTTGATAATTCCAACAGCTCCGTATGGTGATTTTGGACTCAGGAGCATGATCAGAATTTTATTTGGAAGTCCGTAGTGAAATTAGGCTTGAAATGGCTAAAATAGGAATTTAAAGTTTGGAAGTTTGACCGAGGAGTTGACTTTTTGATATCGAGGTCGGAATCCAGTTCCAAAAATTTTCATAGCTCCGTTATGTCATTTATGACTTGTGTGCAAAATATGAGGTCAATCGGACTTGATTTGATAGGTTTCGACATCGAATGTAGAAGTTGGAAATTCTAAGTTTCATTAAGCTTTAATTGGAGCATGATTCGTGATTTTAGCGTTGTTTGATATGATTTGAGGTTTCAAATAAGTTCGTATGATGTTTTAGGACTTGTTTGTATATTTGGTTGAGGTCCCGAGGGCCGAGGGTGAGTTTCGCATGGTTAACGAATCAAAAATGGAAAATGGGACAAAATCCCCAGTTTTATAAACTTACAGATCTGTCCGGGCTGGACCTCGGTCATGGCCTTCGATCATGGCTTCGATCATGGCCTTCGACCCTAGGGCTCGATCACAACCATCGATCCTGGCTATTGATCATGGCTTCGATCTTTATGGCCTTTGATCACTGGCCTTGGCCATAGCCCTCGATTCTAGGCCTCGATCCTAGGCCTTCGATCACTGCCCTTCGAGCTTGCCTTCGATCATGGTCCTCGATTTCTGGGCTTGATTTCTGGGCTCGATTTCTGGCCTTCGATTATTTTTGGGCTCAACTTCTGGACTCGATTGTGCCACGTCCGATTGTCAAACTTGTCACGACCCCCAAACTCCCTCCGTAGGATGTCGTGATGGCACCTAGTCTCTAAGACTAGGTAAGCTTATCAATGCGGAATAAAAATTTAAATCTGAAATAAATAAACTACAATTCAAACAATTTCAACTCCTAAAACCCGATAGAAATAAGTCACAAGCTTCTACGAATTTATCCTCAATATATATATATATATATATCAAGGTCTAAAGAAAATAAGGAAGCAACACAATAATGATAGAAGGGGACTCCGGAGTCTGCGGACGCTGATAGATATACCAAGAAGTCTCCGTGTACAGGTAACTCACTGATGTCGGGGCTGGTAAGGAGTACCTGGATCTGCACAAAAAGATGTGCAGAAGCGTAGTATGAGTACACCACAGCGGTACCTGTAAGTGTCAAGCCTAACCTCGGTAGAGTAGTGCCAAGCCTCTGGAGTCCCCTTCTATCATTATTGTGTTGCTTCCTTATTTTCTTTAGACCTTGATATATATAGATACATTGAGGATAAATTTTTAGAAGCTTGTGACTTATTTCTACCAGGTTTTGGGAGTTGAAATTGTTTTAATTGTAGTTTATTTATTTCAGATTTAAATTTTTATTCCGTATTGATAGGCTTAGCTAGTCTTAGAGACTAGGTGCTATCACGACATCCTACGGAAGGAATTTGGGGTCGTGACAGTAAGGCATCGCGTTCGCGAAGTAGTTATCGACTTCGCGAAGAGTAAAGCGGAGAGGAAGTTTAAGTTTGTCTATGCGAACGCGAGAGGACGGTCGCGTTCATGAAGAAGGAAATCTGGGCAGCCGTGTTAAATTTCAAAATCGAGGGTTTGAACCCATTTTTCATATTTTAAGCTAGAGACCACAGATTTAGGCGATTTTTGAAGGGATTTTCAGGGAGTTGATTGGGGTAAGTGTTTCTCACTTGATTCTGGTTAAATTCCATGATTATATCTTGATTTTTATAATCTAAATTGTGATTAGGTGTGAAAAATTGGGGAAAAAGTGGAAGAGTTCTTGAGATGGAATTTTGAGGTTTTGAAGTGGATTTTGTTGTCGGATTTTGGTAAATTTGTTATGATTAGACTCGTGAGTGAATGGGCTTTCAGTTTTGTGACTTTTATCGGATTTCAAGACGTGGGCCAGGGGCCGGATTTGGGCCGATTTCAAATTTTGAGTCTAATTTAGTAGTTTTCTTGTGGAATTGATTTCCTTAGCATATATTAATGGTATTGTACTGCTTGTGGCTAGATTCGGGATGCTCGGAGGCCGATTCGAGAGGCAAGGGCATGGCGGAGTAGAGATTTGCTCGGATTGAGGTAAGTAACGGTTATAAATCTAGTCGTGAAGGTATGAAACCCCGGTGTTTTGTGTCATGTGACTATTTGGATGTGACGCACATGCTAGGTGACGGGCGTGTGGGCGTGCACCATTGGGGATTTGTGACTTGGTCCGTAAAGTTGAACAACCTGTTGTAGCTATATGCTCTTTATGTGCTTTAGAAAGATTTACTGTAAATCATGCTAGATACTATGTCTAGGCCTTATGCCAGTATTGTTTGGACCCTTAGAGGTCGTTTCTTGCTGTCCTCTCACTGCTTTAGTTGATATCCCGTACTCAGTCATGTTCATACATTCTTACATCATAGCTGAGTCTTTGTTATTCTATTTGTTGCATCATGTTAATGTTGTTTGGGCTGATTTCTTTGATTTCTGAGAGCCCGAGAGACTAGAGAGGTTTATGACTGAGTGAGGCCGAGCGCCTGTTTTTGAGATATTGTACCTCAGCACGTGAGTTGTCCGTGCGAATTCTGATATGATATTATAGCACGTGATTTGTCTGTGTAACACATGAGTTATCCGTGCAGATTATAGCGCTTGGGCTGTAGGAGCCCCTCTGAAGTCTGAACACCCCCAGTGAGTGCTGGTACCTACTGAGTGCGAGTGCCGTGTGTTGAGCGATTGTGAGGCGTGAGTGACGGTGAGTCAAGAGTGATTGTGAGGTTAGAGTGATTGGGAGGACTGAGTGATGTTAGCCCGAGGGGCAGTAAATGATTTCATCATCCACGCTCATAGTTTCTTTGGGTCCTTGTTTGAGAACTGTTGAAAGATATTTCTAATTGATTTACTTGAACTTAATTTAAACAAGCTAATTTGACTTAAACTCTGGTTACAAAGCATGCCACACTTTACTAAACTTTTGTGATATGAACGGTACTTGCATTTAGCTCGTCACTACTTCTCAGCCTTTATTTATTTCGGTTACTTACTGAGTTGGTGTACTTACATTACTCCCTGTACCTTGTGTGCATATCCAGACATTTCTGGTCACGGTGGCGGTTGTTGATATATTCAGTAGCGGATCATCGGAGATAGCAAGGTAACTGCCTGGCGATCGCAACCCTGTTTTTCTCCTTCATTATCTTCCCCTTAGTTGTATTGGTTTTGTTTTCTTTCCCGGACTATGCTAGTCTTGATGTTATCAGGCAGTTTGTAGTAGTTGCTCATGACTTAGTGACACCCCGATGTCGGGCTATCTTTTCCGCATTTTATTTTTATTTTTGTTTGAACCCTTTAATGAAGATTCTAGTAAAGTAAAGCTTGACTTATCTTTTAAATGAACTATCGATGTGTTTTGGAAATATGTCGGCTTGCCTAGTACCACGATAGGCGCCATCACAACGGGTTAGGTTTTGGGTCGTGACATTTATCTCACTAATGGGCGAAGATCATTTTCTTTTACAACTATCTCAACTATTCAATTTGCATACATTGATTTTAATCCTTTATAAATATATTTTTTTAAAATTCTTTTACTTACTAAAGAAACATGGAAAAAGGTTATTTTATGTATTCCAAGAAAGCATTATCATACCATTGTTTTTTTATTAACAGCAAAATGATTGTCTCGAGTCCAAAATTTTGGGAGTCCGGAACCAAAGTGTGGTATTTTTGGACTCAAACGATAAAAATATGTTAAAAAAACAAAACTGAGTATCATTTTATATATAACGCGGTTATTCACTGCGTTGTACCTTAACACGTTTATCCATTAATATATAGTGCGGTAAATACATCCGCTATATTTGAACTTTAAGTTGTAGGGAGGTATATCATATATGCAGGAAGCGCTATACTATAGCACCTCCTATATATGCGCTATACCTATATAAAAATACGGTCCCGTCTCCTTCCCCGACGAGACAGAAGCAGCAACCAAAAATCGCCCCCTCCATTTTAAAAAAAAAAAACTCCATTGGAGCCCACTCGTCCCCCAAAAATTATGCCTTTTCCGTATTTTAGCAAGCTAACACCGGATCCAAGGCGTTGTCGTATAGGGGATTTCGCCTATTGCTCGTTTCAGCTCTCAAATCATCAAATTTTCACATGTCAAAAAATTTTAAATCGAGGTATTTCGACTTACTTTTCGGTAAAGCTCATATATATAAAATGCTTAGTAGTTATTTTTTTTTTACTGCGGTCTATGTTTTTTTGTAATTTAATTAATTTTTTATTTTTTATTCGGATTAATTTATTTAGGTGCTAAAAAACTAGTAAAAAAGATATATTATTATTTTATAAATAATTATTGTTATATGTGATGTTATTGTTGTACATATATTAATATGTGACTTTATTATTGTTTAGTGCCCTTTAATGTTATCTTGTGCCCTTATTTGTTATGTAGTGCCCTTTAGCGTAATAAAACTGATAATAAATTTTAGCTTATGGTAGTTGACTTTGTTTATGGCCATTTAGAGTAGAGTTATTTTAGTGCTCTTTAAGATTCCGTTGTGTATAATAAAAATTACGTGCTCTCCTTAACAAAGTCGGATAGAGTACTCAATTATGGATTTAATGTATCAGTAGATAATTATTAAATATTAGATAGGAATCATAAAATAATCAGTTGCCGGAATATTTGGGCAAAATATGACAGTTAACAAACAAATCGTTACGAATGAAGTAAATTCAATATTATTTACTATTAAGTTTGTAGTATTTTTTATATGATTAATTATTGAATATATCTTGATTACTCATTGAAATTTTAATATATAATTCTGTTATAATTCAAAAATAACTTTAAAAAGATGATAGGTCAAACAAAACCAACTAACATATGAAATATTAATGTAGAACATTTATCATGATAAGTATTTGTTATTTGAATAATTACTTAATTATCTCTTTTAGTTATTAAAATTAATTATTTAATTTTCTGTTAACCCCAAAAATATCTATAAAAAGATGATAGTTCAAACACAAACCCTCTCGAATTTTAGTCAACAAATGTAAGAAAATATAAAAAACAACAATATAGAAGATTTGTCAAACTAAGCTTTTTTATATGAGTACTTATTAAGCAAAATCATGTATAGTTATGAAAATGAATTATTTAATTCTATTATACCCAAAAATAGCTGAGTAAGAAACAAAATATATAAATAATAAACTAACATATGAAATAATAATATAGAAAATGTATCAACCTAAGTAATAATATAGAAAAAATATCGATTAAATATTAATATAAAAGATATTGCAATATATTTAAATATGTTAAACAATTAAATAAAAAAATACCTTAATTAATATTGTTCAATTTACAAACATCGTCATGGAGGTTCCCCTTGTGCATCCCGGATCTGCATCTCAAGAGCTACTGTTGCTACAGGGCAACCATTCACACATCTGGGATGGGCAGTGTCTATTAGGGGTGCTTATCGGGCGGATCGGGCGAATAATTACGCTCAACGGTTTGGCTTATCGGTTATCGGATTATAAATGTATTAATTCGCTAGCCATCCAATAAGACAACAGGCGGATTGGTATCAGATTAAAGATTATCGGGCGATTATTGGGCAGTTTATCGGCTAACTCAAATAAAATTTTTTTGAACAATCATTCGATCAATACCAAACGGTTTCAAATTAATACCATCTGAGATCTACAAATTACTTCAAGTTCTGGCCATTATCATAGATCTCTTTCTCTAGTTCTATCTTGAGATGTTGTGTTGATGTCTTCTTTGGTTCTATCTTGGAATTGTGTTTGCACTGTCTCAATTTTCATGCATATTTTCTGGAAAGTATTGATTAAACAATTGTATTATATAGCTGGTAAAATTCTGCTATGAAAAAAAATAATTATATCACTACTTCATAGAATACAGATGCACTTCTAACTTCTTATTAGTTTCCACTTATTTTCCATTAGGTTATTACAAAGGCATCAAAGTTACTTAGTCCAAATGCCATCTAAGGCAACTTAGTCTGAATCTGTTGGAACGTAACTTCTAAGGCATCTAAGTGGAAACTAAGTAACTTAGATGACATTTTCGTTGTAGAAGGCATCTAAGTTACATTGCAGAACTGTTGAAAGATTTTCTAAGCTCTGGTGACTGGCGACTTCTCAATAGTACTTTATATACGTAGAGGGTAAAAGTATAAATATAAAAATTCTTAACGGGTTAACGGTTTACCTGATAAGAAAATTGAGTAATCCGCCCCAAACCGTTAAGTCGTTAATTATAAAATCTCAATTCGTTCACCGTCCATTACCATGATAATTCGATACCAATAAGCTATCGGTTCGGTTCGATTAACTATCGGTTCGGTTTTGAACAGCCCTAGTGTCTATCCCAGACATTCCGCCCCAGATGTATAGACGATATGTGGGAGTTCATTCTAGACCACCCACTACATCCCCGTATAGTTAGACGCCTTCAAGGTACGGGTTTCTACAGGATCATAGAGATCAGCCGGTTGTAGTTCGACTTGGCATTGATCACGGCTATGATAGAGCGGTGGTGATCGGAGACGCACACATTTCTTCTACCCATCGGCGAGACTACCATCATACTTGAGGACGTGGAATTTCTGTTCGAGCTTCCTATTGATGGTATACCTGTAGCTTACCCACATGCTCTTAGAGATTATACGGGGGTGGATTACCTTCATCTGTTGCAGCGACTCACTAGTTTCTAGCCAGCGGAGCCGACTGCATTGAGTGGGGCCAGCCGATTGTAGCTGACGCTCGTTCGGCAGCATCTGGTGGTGATGGATGCGGAGATTACAGATGATTCACCACTAGAGGATATCGACCGGCATACGAGACCATTGTTGCTGCTGATGTTTGGTGGTATACTATTCCCGAACACTTCGGGAAACCTAGTCAGCTTGTGATTTCTAATCATCTGGAGCGGCTAGATGATTTATCTGGCTACAACTTAGGTGCAACTGTTCTAGGTTACCTGTATAGGAAGATGTGTCGGGCGTGCATGGGCAACCAGAGAGACGTTACCGGATTCTTACCAATGTTGCAGGTGAAAACATAGTGAATTCCTTTCATGATTATAACATACATAGTAAACAATCCCTTAAATTTTACGTCCACAATCTATATTAGGTATGGGCCTGGGAGTTGTTCCTGTAGTCCTACCACCTCTGCAACCGATAGCTCCAGATGCACCACTTCCACTGTTTCTCCCTTTATCTTGGAGGTGGGTTGATAGGCGAGGCTACGCCCGTGAGGTCGAGGCTTGACATCATCTCCCTTATTAAATGGATTTGTTGGATTTACTTGAAGGCGCGCATGTACATATATACTTAAGTTTACTTGGCCTGACTTGATGTATTGTGTTTACTCACGATTCTTGTGTTTAATAAATAGTTCGTATGGAGGCCATATAGGAAGGCGCTCATAGCTGGTTTGCCAGATTATTGCTCCTGCGTCGGAGCTATGTGGAGCTCTTCCGTCCCACTGATATATCTCTATATATTCGAGCATCATGCCACCGAGCGAGTCCTTCGCCAGTTTGGTCGCCCGCAGCTTGTACCTATTCCGCCCACTTGGCACATCATACATTACCGGCGGGATGATCGTTGCAAGGTTGACCAGACATACTTGGACTGGCTAGAGGCCCAGATTGAGGCTTGGGACCATAGGTATGGCCTGATTCCGCCATACCCTCCACTTTACCGTATAGGGGGCGAGCATAAGTACATGGGTTGGTATCACAGCATTTCCCGACTTCTCGTCGGGAATCCCGTTCATCCCCTAGTGGTCGGTACATTCCATACGCTGGGAGGCATGAGGCACTTGTATGTTATTTGTTATAGTTACTTATAACATTACATTATCCTTCCATAATTAATATTTTATATGTTATGCAGGCTATTGGCCTACACTAGTTGTACCAGTTGGTACTGGAGATGCTACAACATACAGGCAAGGGAGCGGCAACTTTGCATGTGTTTGGCCATCGGGTTACTGATCTTGTTATTGACACATTGAGACTGAGAGGATGGGTGCTTAGGATACGAGGCTGCTTATGTGCCGCCCGAGGAGTACCATCATGGGCCACCAATGATGCCTGAACGTGGTAGACGTGGCAGGCGTGGTTAGAGAGGAAGGGGTGGCCCACGTGGTCATGGTGGTCGGCGAGGACGGGGTCCCCAGCAAGGGGGTGTTGAGGCAACCGTGAAGGATATTAGAGATGATCAGTCGGGTGAACACCCTGATCCAAAGGATGCTCTTCATGATATGCCATCATTCAGCCTTCAGCTGTCACTAGGGACTTCGCAGGTGACCTCGTCAGCTCCATTGTTGATTGCGGGCATGACCATTACGCAACAGGAGTGGGATCAGTATTGTTTTGATCTTCCAGAGCCATCAACAGTTGTTGTTGATCGTCCGATACGAGAGATGCATAGTGGGGAACGACTGAGTTATGGCTCATTATCGAGGGCTACTGAGGATCTTTCACATACTTCATCTACTCCAGTGCAGCTCGATATTCCGATAGAGCATTGTGTTGCTACTCAGGCGCAGATTTGTTTGTCTTACTATTATTTCAACGTGTTTTTACATTATAGATTATTCAGTAATATCTAAAAGATTTCGTCATCGCCCATCACAGAGGCCACATTGTGCGATACTGACTTACCGGAGACCGATTATCTTATTCAGGAGCCCGTTGAGACCATGGTATGATCATTAAATATTTTTGCTAACACGAACGTTAGTATTTTATATTTTATATACTAAAATATCGTATTATTTTGTAGGTTACTGCTGGCCCATCGGCCGCTTCTACCGAGCCTCCCAGCCTTTAATGACGATCATGATGCAGCGCATCCTCCGATAAAGAGGCGACATGATGAGGATGATCCTGATAGCGTAGCCGGGCGGGATGGGATGCGCCTCAGGCCAGCCAATGCTTTAAAGCATAAAAGCTATGTGACTCATTGGTATGTATTCTTAGTTTTATATATGACATTAATTATATAATAGCAAAATTATTTATGTTTTACATAATTTGCGCATGTATTTTTTATTTTTCAGGTTATTTATTAGTTTGACAATAGAACACAAAAAAAGATAGCTTAACATAAATTTAAATTCGTTACCAATTAAAGATAATACATGACATGTACAACATAAAAATAAAATACTACACTAAATGCATCAATGTGTTTGTTTAGTCACTATTGCCCATTATTCTATGCTTCAAGCACTTAAATTTCTCTTCCAACCAATTATTTCTTCTTCTGCCTCTTTTAGTTTCTCCATCACTACCGCAAGTTGTTCTTGTAGTTTCAACATCCGGAGTTCGTATTCACCGGTCAGATTCCAAATGTTTAGCAAACATGATTTGTAGTATTCATGGTTAATGGGTTCATCATACCATTCTTCAAAACCAAATTGATTTTCGTCCTAACAATGGGATGATAACACAAGACTATTAATTAACATGTTATATAAAAATTATTAACTAACATTTTTTCACAAAAATAATAACTTACAACTTATTTACACATCCAATGTCTGCGCCCTAGAATGCAATTTGACCAACATGGCTTCAAAATTGCACGTTTGCCACAGTAACACCTTGGTATATCATTGCGTCCAGACATGTCGTAATGCTCGAAAATGAAAAATTAATGGAAAGTTGTTCTATTCGTTTCGTTACAACACAAATAATAAATAAAATGTGCGAGGTTTTTATAGGCAACTAAGAGTGATTTTAGGTTACATAACACATATTGGTGACGCGCTATGTTTCGCGTGATAATAATTCTTTAGGGTACACGTGGATGCAGCTTTTCAGATCGACAACTTTTTAAGGTCGACATGGCAATACACTTAATGTATATTGGTGACGCGCTATGTTTCGCGTGATAATGATTCTTTAGGGTACAACTAAGTGCAGCTTTTCAGATCGACAGCTTTTTCAGGTCAACATGACAATACACATAACACATATTGGTGACGCGCTATGTTTCGCGTGATAATGATTCTTTAGGGTACAAGTGGATGCAACTTTTCGGATCTACAACTTTTTTAGGTCGACATGACAATACACATAACGCATATTGGTGACGCACTATGTTTCGCGTGATAATGATTCTTTAGGGTACAAGTGGGTCCTGCTTTTCATATCGATAATTTTTTCAGGTCAACATGACAATACACATAACACATATTGGTGATGCGCTATTTAATATACAAGTTCGTGCACTTTAGTTCTTCTTAAGCTGAACCAAGAGATTAGTATTCAAAGACCATTTGAAGAACCATTACAACATCCATTTCAGAAATGCCACTAGCATTTAATAAGTGGTTTAAGAAGAGGCAAAGAGGTAAAGGTAGTTCAACAGATCCACATGGTACACGTCATAACGCAATCGATCCCTACCTTGAAAAATTATGCTAGGTTGCTATACTGATTTGGTTGATGACAAGTGGTATGGTGTTCTACGTCTCTTGAAAAATAAGCTTATCGATATACACATTGATCTCAACATTGCTGGGCACATTATTGAGGGCGAAATGCATTCTACAAAGCCTGAAGGTACGCAAATTTGGGGCGAAAAACTACAATGGATTCCCCTTTACTCAAAACGGTGTGATTATAAAATACTATGTCACTAGCATGGGCAAGTTGTACCACAAGCACTGTCTGCAACCTTCCAAACAAACACACACAAAGATGAACCAGAAGTGATTCGACATTTGATGAAGGAGATTTTAGAGATGGAAAAGGAACTAGCCATTCATTATGCACGGGATGATCTTAACTACCTAGAAAAATGGAGGATCAGTACTGGGATTTATTAAAAAATAAAAAATTGCATAGAGACAATGATTATCCTGTTTTCCCAATAGTTATCGAGTGGGAGGGACTACCTAGGTTTCTACCACGGACGTTGGGCGTAGGAGACCCATATTTTTATAGAAATCAAGCAAGTAGTCTTATTGATGATAGCAATGAAATACGAGAAATGTGTGTCAACTGGGGCCTAGATTACGATGCCCTCGGTCCGGAAAGGTGCATACAATATGTTGACGAAGAAGATGAAGACAATGACAATGAAATAGTGAAAGACAGTGACGATAATGGCGAATGAAGATTATTATTTATTTCTTGGGATGTATGTTAAATTGTTGTATTGAATCTTTAATGGTAAATATCAGTTAGATTTAACCCCATTGGAAACATAATTTTATTTCAAAAATTTTGCAAACTGAACATTTACATATATTTAGTACAACAAAAAAATACTGCAATAAAACACTATGTTTATCCTTGATAATTAGGCACATTGGATGAACTGCCATCTTGAGCTGAATTACCACCGCTTCCGAAATCAGCTGAAGGACATTTATGACGGTCGTGCCCTGTTTGGGAACATATGCCACATTTACGCGCATATACGGTTATCACCAACATCCATTTGGTTTCGTATCCGCGCCCTTTTTTGCACTTGCTGTTGACGCACATTATTCTAGTTACACATCATTTTAAATGGTTTCGGCGGCCCATAATACTCAGCACCCGCTAGCTGCAACTGTCCACTATAGGTGTTTAAGTATGCAGCAATACTATATTCTTTATCAACGTACCTCATTGCCGCGAAACCTATATGTTGAAAGCACTTCATGGCAAGTGATAGATTGACCATTTTTCACAGGAGCATAATCTTCTGGATTCATTGACGATGTGTGTATTATTCCCGCGGTTGTGATGCAGACCAGTGCGAACTTCAAAAATATTTTGCTCGCTGCAGTACTGCAAAAATGTATGCCACTGTGCTTGCTTTTTATATTTCTCACATCGTTTCATTGGTTGTGGCATAAATTCAATACCACTTTCTATCAATGACGATGCACCTCTAGATCTTTCAACAAACCTCTCCGCCATATGCTTGAATGACATCCGCACCATGGCAGTGACAGGCAATCCACGTGCAGACTTCAATACCCTGTTGAAAGACTCAGACACATTTGTCGTCAAAATTTCCTATATTCTACCACCATACTTATGCAAATTCCACTTGTTAAGCTCATGTCGCATCAACCAACGATAGGAGTCTAGGTCTTCCTGCCTAATCAATTGCATTCGCCTCATGAATTTACATTCTTGGTGATCTGTTGCAGCCATCCACATTAAATCATGTAAGTCCTTGTTCGGATAAGCCCTATGGAAGATGGCCTTCAAGTGCCTAACACAGTAACAGTGGTAGGCATATGGTTTCTGCCATGCACGTAAATTCTGACAGAACTTCAAATACCGCCACGCGGATCAGATATTAGACAAATACCTGAACGCTGTCTGACAACGTGCTCCTTCAAGTGGTTCAAAAATAATGTTCACGTCTCTTGGATTTCATTGGCAAAAATAGCAAATTCTAGGGGAAATATACTTCCATTAGCATCTACTACAACGATGATCAACAACTTAATATCATACTTTCCATACACATAAGTGTCGTCTATGGATATTACTAGCCGACAATGCATAAAACCATCAATGGCTAGTTTAAATGCCCAGAACACATATATGAATATGTATTCTAGTATTCCCGGACTGCACTCAAGCTTCCATTTAACAACAGTCTCAGGGTTAAAGTATTGCAATGCATCCATGCACCTGGGTAGAGCGACAAAGGACTTATCCCAGTTACTATAAACAATTTCAAACGCATGTTTACACCAGAGAAATGCCTTTCTTTTGATAATGATACATCCATATACCTGGTGGACAGATGGTATACACTCTTTAATCTTGTACCTTATGAAAGCTTCAATGTATGGAATCAAGACAAGAGAAATCAAGTCACCATTCAAGTTAAAATAATTCTCACTGAATGTGTCCATTTCACAAGTGTGGGTGCCAATGTATTTCCCCACAATCCACATATTTGTTTTCAACTTTCTCGCACGCAGCATCCATGTACAACCTTGAAACCATCTACGACAAATAACCTTGTATACTTCCGGAGATGACTCATGAACCACGATCTCACGACACTCTTTTATGATGTACATTCACACCGCCTGGCTTAGGCGCGCTTTATCAGCAAAAAGCATATTCTTTGATAGCACTGTTGCTCTAGATTCATCCCACATTGTTGTCCGAATTTTGTCAAGATCTCTTGTGATGGCATCTACATCCGGCATACTTGGCAACTGATAGAGGTAGGGAATCTCCCTTGAATAAAATGGTGCATGGGACTCGCACACTCTCGGTCTAACGGGAGGTGGAGCATGCTCCCTCGTCAAATTAGGTTCATCATTCTCGTACTCATCACCATCACCCTCATCAATGAAGGGTGTGTCATCTCCAGACTCATCAGCATGTTGTCATAATCACTGTCATCTTCCTGACTCTGCGCATCTGCCAGATCCCGATTAAATATGTCGTCTTTGGGCAATTGAGTAAGGCCAGGACCTTTAAGTTGCTCGTTTTCACTGCACAACCAATAAAATAATAAATTTCTCAAATTCATCCTCAATTACATATAAACTTTATCACTTAATTTACAAATCATAATCTGTTGATATCCTATGATGCACATTATCCTGTTGCTGATGACAACACACCAAAACTTAGGATATTCCAACTGTCTGTTGGTTCATAACTTGTAAAATTCATATCAGGATGGTACCCCCCGAAGAATATATGAGTGTTAATACGAATACAATACATAAAAATAAACATAGTAACACAAAGAAAAATTGAAGTTTACCACTCCACTTGTGGATTATGTAAACTTGGGGAGAAATTATGTCTTCGCTCCTCATTCTCTCGTGGAGATAAGTTTAAATCTGGCCAAACTCTTTCACCCGGAACCTGTTCGGATAAAACTGCTCCAAAAAAATCACCCGTTGATTGAGGGATATTCCTATTTTGCGGAACCTCAATATTGCGAACGTCTTCAACCTTGACGTACATTTCCAACATTTTTATCACAAGAAGTTCTCGGTGTTCATCCGGAGTCCTCAAAAAATCTGTCGGAGTTTTATCGTCTTCGATGTTAAACTTAGCATAACAAGCAACCCCTTGCGGAGTAATAAAATACAGATATTTTTCGGTTACTTTACTATTAACCGAACGTTTTCTCATACTCAATATTTTTACATAACAACGATACTAATCTATCGTACTACATTGTAAGTGGCAACTTAACATGACAATGCGGAGAACAACTATAACGTACTAAGTTATTCTCCACCACAACCTCACCCCCAATGTAGTGAAACCCCAATTTTTTGCTCTTCGGACACTATGATAAAGTGCAAAATAAGTTAACGATCAACTATTTCGGAAGACCTGATTGGATTTTTACCAAATTCTAAAACCCCTTAAATAAGAAAAAAACCCAGTCGGGTCGCATGCCTAATGCACGCTATATATGTAGCGTGTATTATGCATGTGCTATACCCTCAATTATTGGTGGGTCAGTAAGGTTCAGATGAATTATTGGTGGGGCAGGAATTTTCAAATATAGCGGATATATTCATCGCGCTATATCTTAACGGACAAACGTACCGTTAAGATATAGCTTTATGAATAACCGCGTTATATATAAAATAGTACTCAATTTTTTTCACCTATTTTTTATCGTTTGAGTACAAAAAAACCACACTTTAGTTCGGGATTCAAATTTTGGTAGAAAATGGAGGGGTGGGGGAACAGGACCAGAGCCACCAGCGCACTTGTGATAGTTTGGTTGGGTCGATCGCTGTTGGGTCATTTTCGATGTGTTCATATGTTGGACTCATCGGTACTTCCAACAGTACTATAAAAAGATGGTCACTACACCACAACTAAAAACGTAAACTTCAACTGTCCCCACTGTAGTGGCTGAGATTTTTCCCCTATTTGGAAATCCCAAGGCCGTCGTTTTCCCGTTTCCTTCTCATAACAGTTGGTTTTACTGTCCTCACATTTCAGAATTCGGTGTCTTTTCTATCAAATAATGAAAGTAATCATTTATAATGTAGTACTAGTAGCATGGCTAAAAAGTTGGAACCCATAAACTATTTATATTAAGATAATTGCTCTTTTTATACCTAAGTTATTGGTACATTTTGATTCTCATCTTTTTAATATCTGACTAAATACATCTAGTTTATAGTTCATATTTTTAATCAACAATAAATTAAAAATATGATTTTTTAAATAATTTTATATATAAGAAATGTATTATAGTCGGGCTATTTGTAAAACTATGTTATCTTTAAATATAGTGTAACAATATATATTTGACATAACATGTGAGTAGTTTGATGGTTTAATAGTTAGTAATTGACTAAATTTGTGGAGATTTACAAGTGAATGTATCAAAAGAGTACATTTCAATTAAATGAAGGTTAGATATGATTAATCTGTCATTCGCCAGGATCAAAATTAAAATCTTATCAATAGTTATGGGACTAAGGGTGTGTTTGGTACGAAGGAAAACATTTTCCGGAAAATATTTTTCAATTTTTTCATATTTGATTGGTCTAAATGTTTTGAAAAATATTTTCCCTGTGAACTCATTTTTCTCCAATTGGAGGAAAATATTTTTCCTATCAAGAGAAGGGAAAACATTTTCCAAAACTCCTTCTCAACCTTCCCCACCCTATTCTCCATCCCCACCAAACCCCACCAACCCACTCCCACACCCACCCCACCCCCAACACTCACTCCAACCCTACCTACCACCCCAACTCCAACCTAAATAAAAATATTATTAATAGTACTTTCTTTTCATGTTATAGATAGTTTTTTTTTTCATTTTAACAAATGAGTGTTTGTGTTTCATGATATAAAAAAGTATTTTTTTATTTAAAAAAATACTTTCTTTTCGTGTAGAAAAGGTATTTGTTTTCATTTTAACAAAAAAAGTATTTTCTTTTCATAATATAAATTATTTTTTTCCATTTCAACAAAATGAGTATTTTCTTAATTTTCATGATGTAGAAAAAATATATTTTTTTATTTCAATAAAATGGTTAAAGAATTAAGTTCCGTACAAAAGTTAATAGTATATCATTTCAACAAAGCCCGTTCTTTTCAAAAAAAATGCGAAAGTTCTAGCACAAGAAACTTTGAAGCATATACTTTATTCTCATAAGTTCTTTTAAACTTGACAAGTAGTAGTCTTTTAGATCTTTTATTTTGGTTCCATCGCCCAACTGATGAAAATAATTATTAGTAGCTTGTGGTTTAACTTATGCAGATGTGCAGTATAATTACAGAGGCCCAACAAAACTGTCAAATATCAATCATCACATGTTTCTGCGTCCATGGTGTCTAAGGAAGCCGTGGAGAAAAGGAAACTGAACAGAAAGAAGTTAATTTTGGCTATATAGAAATTAGAGACATATATCTTTAATTTATATAAATGATATGGTTAAATTTTAGATATTTAACGTAAACAACAGACACATTGTATCCATAAAATTTGTAACACCTTAACAACCTAATAGCAACTCTGTGACAATTCCCATATTAATTTTGGACACGTGTTGTTAACTTGTCTGAATTAATTGTGTAAATTTTTCCAGTACTTATTAGTATATGTGACTAACATTTACTCTTTCTAGTAATCAAATATTGTGCAGCAGCTTTAAATAATAGAATTAAGCTCAATTCATCTTGAATCAGCCCAATTTTTTAAGCTCCCCTTTCTCGGCTTAAGTGAGAAATTATTACTTCAGAATAATTCAATAGCTACCAGAAAAAGAAAATGTAAGAGATAACTAATAGCTACCAGATTATTTAATTTTAAACAAGCCTCTAAAATTAAACGGTTAGGATTAAGCCATGAAGAAACGGTCAACCTGAGAATTAATCAACTAAAGCTTATGGAAATGAAGTCTAATAAGCACTACATGAACTTTTATTTTACTTTGTGGGAATGATCACTAGCTTCTAGTATATATTTTATCAATTTTCCCTCGTTCGTAGGATCTCAAACTTCATCAATTTCTCCACATGCATGATTAAGTATATCCTAGTTCTAAGTTTCTGTATTAGTATGACTATCATCGTCATATCTGAGTAGAAAGCAAAGTTAATTAACTGTCAGATTTGAGTGAGTGTGTATATATATAGAGAGAGATTTTACATATGGGGTCTCGTGAATGGTGGCCTATGGTTGACTCATGCCAAAAAAAAATTTCCCCGTAATATCTTTTCTTTGTAAGGAGTACTTTTTTTTGGGGGGGGGGGGGGGGGTTACATTTTTCACGATTGTGTCCACTCCTATATATATATATATATATATATTAATTAACATTAATTGTTTAAGTAGAGAGACACGCGAATTATTCGAGAAACATATAGTACATACAAAGGTATACATATATACTGGGACACTGTATAAGATTTTGTGTCATCTGTATATGTAGCTTATATTAGTCCAGCGTTATTGATTGACTTTGAAGTTTGAACCCAGCAGCCAGATTGATCAGTTATCAGATAATTCAAAAAATGGCCATGGTTCTTTTATCGCACCATAAATGGAAAATAAGCTACTCAAAGCGTGGTCCTTATCCTTGATAATGAAAAAGAATTTGCACCATTAGTATATAAGTTAAATTTTTATTGGTAAATACTTATTCGTATCGGGTATTTTTATCAAACTATGTTAATTTTATAATTAAGTGATCAAATGAGGTGAGAATGCATATTAATTAATCATGATTAAGTACTTAAAAATCTATATACAAATACATATTGTGTATCTATTAGTTTGATGTGAACAACGGTAAGTAAATGATGTCTATTATAATGTGATTGTGCGAGATTAATTTGACATATATACGATTTTTACATTTTCGAAGCATCAACTTTAGAATAGTGCCATTCTATTATATTTAACAATTTTTGCTATCCTTTGATGACAACCGTGGAATACATGAAGATTTTTGGTTGAATTATCTCTGCCACGATTGATAGGAATTATTGATTCATATGATGATGGCACAGTAGTCCTTTGTCTTTTTGTTTTTGTTATCTTTTGGATTATGATAGAAAGATTTTATCTCATCTAATAAACAAACATGAAATATATACAAGCTACTAGTTGGTTTCAATAGTTTGTATATCTATTCCTTTCTTGGCATTTCGGCAAAAGAAGAATAGTTTTTGTCATAAAATTTTCCAAATAAGTCAGTTAGTTCCGACAGTCAAATAACATCGTGGAGCAAAGGAGACTACTCATTTCTTCCGGTCAAAAGATGAGAAGAAAAATATATGTTTTGACTAAAATTAACAAAAGGCAAAACCAACATCTTTATATGAAGCATGATATGACATTCTTTGAGATTTTGCAAATGAAACGAGAGAGATTGAATGATGTCAGTTAGACGAACCCTAAAATGTTCGAGAGAGAGAAATATCTGAGAGGAGAGCATCAACTTCATTCATTATTGAAAGTATCTGTACAATTGTAATAATCGGTCCTTATACAAAATGAATACAATCAAATAAATATTGGGCTTTTACATATTAGGCTTGCTACTATGTTGGGCCTTCAGCAAGTCTATGTCTATCAATTGAGCCATCTATGCTAACACCCCCTCTCAAGCTGTGGGGTGAGAGAATTGCCCAGTAAAAGATTGTGTGGAACACCAGACAAGGATTTAGTGAAAATATCGGCCAGTTAAGAAGAAGAGAAGATGAAATGAAGAGAAATCAAACCATCTGCAAGCTTCTCCCACACAAAGTGACAATCAGATTCTATAGGTTTGGTCCGCTCTTGTCGGACAGGATTCTTAGCAATGCTGAGAACTGCTTGATTATCATAATAAACAGGCACATGGCCGAAAACAATGACACCAAGATCATGTAATAAACAGATAAGCCAAGTCAATTCAGTTACTGTTTTGCGCAAGGCTCGATATTCAGCCTCCACAGAAGAGAGGAAAATATCAGGTTGTTTCTTAGACTTCCAACAAACAGGGTTGCCACTAAAAGAGATAAAATACCAGTAACAGACTTCCTAGAATTATAGCAAGAAGCCCAATCTGAATTTGAGTAAGCCTTAAGAGAAAAATCCAAAGAATTATTAAAAAGAATACCCTTAGCAGGATCATTCAACAGATACCTAAGGACGTGTAGAGCAGCCTGCATATGAGTAGACCTTGGAGCATGCAAAAATTGACTCAAATGTTGAACGGAGAAGGCCAAGTCAGGTCTTGTATGCTGAAGGAAATTCAATTTTCCCACTAATCTCCTAAAAGGAGAAGGATCAGAGAGTAACACCCCAGATTCATTGTTAAGTTTGCAATTCAAATCCAATGAGCCCACTACAAGAGAGCAATCTGAATAGTGAAATTCAGCAAGTAACTCCTTAGTGTATTTGTGCTGATTCAACGGAAAGCCTAGGGGAACTCTGGAAACTTCAAGACCCAAGAAGTAGTGCACATCTCCAAGGTCCTTGATTTGAATTGATCATCCAAGAAAGACATTCCTAAACATCATCCCCAACCAATAATATATCATCCACATAAACTACAAAAATAACTATAGAAACTGATGAAGATCTAATGAAAAGTGAATAATCATTGAGGCTAAAATGATATCCCCTAGAGATAAGAGCAGAAGATAGTTTGGCAAACCATTGCCTTGATACTTTCTTGAGCCCATAAACGGACTTTTAGAGTCTATACACAAGAGGAGACCCAAAAGAAGCATTGGCAGGATCAGAAACAGACAACCCAAGGGGGACTTTCATATAAACTTATTCTGAAAGATCCCCATGTAAGAAGGCATTGTTTACTTCAAGTTGGTAAACAATCCAAGACCTTTTGGCTGCAACAGCAATGAGGCACTTGATAGTAGTGAATTTGACAACATGAGAGAAAGTTTCATTGTAGTCAATACCAGCTATTTAGGTATCACCTCTAATGACAATCCTAGCCTTGTATCTTTCAATGCTACCATCAGATTTTTGTTTAATTTTGTAGACCCATTTGCATGGAATAACTTTCTTTCCAGGAGGAAGGGGAACAATGTCCCAAGTCTGATTAGCCTCAAGGTCTTGAAACTCCTTGAGCATAGCCTCCTGCCAAGCAGGGTTTGATACAACTTGTTGATAATGTTGCAGTAAGGTTCTTGGAACTGGATGAAGGAGCCGGATGGGGTAAAGAAGGGACAGAGTGTGGAACAGAGTTTCACACATAATCTTTTAAATGCATTTGAAGAATAGAATGCCTAGAAGATCTTCTAAGAGGAGGCAGGGAAGAAAGAGAAGGTGAAGGAGGAACAATGGGTGAAGAAGGAACAAGGAGAGTAGGAGAGGGAGCAGAAGTGGTGGTTGAAAAAGGAGGAGAAAAAAATAAGGAAGTGATATCAAAATATTCAGATGGAGGTTGAGAGGAAGTAGGAAAATACACAGAAGAAGAAGAGGTGGAGGGAAAAATGTGCTTGTTACACCCTGTGCATCCCAAGGTGACGTATAATGAATATGAGACTTGTTAATCATGATTTAAATAAGTGTAAAGTCATAATAAGACTATATATGATGTTTAGATATAAAATATAAAGTTTGGAAAAAATCGAATTTAAGTTGCGGAAACACTAACTTAGAATTTTCCTTGTAACGAAGCTGTTTGAGTAACACGTGAGCGATCTATCTCACATGTTGGATTTTAGCTCAGTTCAGTTGGACAAAGATTTATCTTATGTTGAGAAGCTAGTAGCGATCTTGGATAGGCGGCTTCGAAAGCTGAGGTCGAAGAAGATTGCTTCTGTGAAGGTTCAGTGGAGGGGTCAGCAGGTCAAGGAGGCGACTTGGGAGACCAAGCATGATATGCACAGCAGTTATCCTCATCTTTTCACCACTTTAGGTATGTCTCTATACTCGTTCGAGGACGAACATTTGTTTAAGAGGGGAAGGATGTGACGACCTGGCCGGTCGTCTTGAGAGTTGTAGCCCTGTTTCCCCATTTTCTGCTTCTATTGTGTTCTACAACTGTTATATGATTTACCTGGTTGGTTGGTTCGGGTCCGGAGTGATGTCGGAGTGAATTGAGACACTTAGTCTCTTAATTGGAAGCTTAAGTTAGAAAAAGTCAACCGGATGTCGACATATATGTAAACGGCCTCGAATTTGAATTTTTATGATCCCGTTAGCCATGTTAGGTGATTTTGGACTTAGGAGCACGTCTGGAATATGATTTTGAGGCCCGTAGTATAATTTGGCTTGAATTGGCAAAGGTTAGATTTTTGGCAAATTTGACCGGAAGTGAACTTTTTGATATCGGGGTCGGATTCCAATTCTGGACATTGAAGTAGGTCCGTAATGTTGAATATGACTTATGTGTAAAATTTGAGGTCAATCGGATGTGGTTTGATAGGTTTCGGCATCGTTTGTGGAATTTGGAAGTTTAGAAGTTCATTAGGCTTGAATCCGGATGTAATCCATATTTTTGTTGTTGTTTGGGGTGATTTGAGGGTTCAACTAAGATCTTATTGGGTTATAAGACTTGTTGGTATATTTTGTTGAGGTCCCGGGGGCCTCGGGTGTGTTTTGGATGCTTAACGGATTGAAATTGGGACTTAGGTAATTGTTGAGTTTTCTGGTGTTCTAGTGTTTCGCACCTGCGGTGGGGAGACCGCAAGTGCGGACCCGCTGAAGCGAAGAAGAGGCTATAGATGCAGGCAAGGCCAGGAAGGGCAGGGAGCACAGGTGCGAGAAAGGATACGCATCTGCGATCCCGCAGATGCGAGGATGGCCCGCAGATGCGAAAAGGGAAAGTTTGGGCATTTCCGCAGAAGCGGACGAAGGGCCACAGAAGCGACTCCGCAGGTGCAAGACCTGGAGCGCAGGTGCGAGACCTGGAGCGCAGGTGTGAGCCCAGTGTTTTTAGTGGGTTACGTAGGTGAGGATATTTTTGTACAGGAGCGGTTCCGCAGGTGCGAAAATAAGGCCGCAAGTGCGAAAGGCCTGGGCAGAACATATAAATACGGGACTTCCAGATTTTTTCACCATTTTCACTATTTTGAACTCGGATTTTAGAGGATTTTGAGAAGGATTTTGAAGTGATTACTGTGGTAATCTCCTTGTATCCATTTATCTTCAATAATGATGTTTTCCCACTGATTGTTTCATCTAATTGGTGAGTTTTTGATGTGAAATTTGGGGGTTTAGGGCTAGGGAAATTGGAGAGTGAATTTTGGGGATTTGGATGACCAAATGGTGTCAGATTTTGATAAATTTGGTATGGTTAGACTTGTGAGTGAATGGGATTTCGGGTTTTGTAACTTTCGTTGGATTTCGAGACGTGGGCCCGGGGGCCGGTCGAGCCTATTTCGGATTTTGGCTTATAATTTCATATTTTTTGTGGAATTGATTTCTTTAGCCTATATTAATTATATCGTACTGCTTGTGGCTAGATTCGAGGCATTTGGAGACTGATTTGAGGTGCAAAGGCATTTCAGAGTAGGATTTTGCGTGGTTTGAGGTAAGTAACAGTCTTAAATCTAGTCCTGAGGGTATGAAATCCCAGATTTTGGTATGATGTAATTATTTTGGAGGTGACGCCTATGCTAGGTGATGGGCGTGTGGGCGTGCACCGTGGGGGATTGTGACTTGGTCCGTATCGTGAGACTATAAAGTCGAATAGCTTATTGTTAATTTCATGTTCCCTCTGTCTTCTAGAAATTTGACTGCCATTCATGTTAGAAACCATGCTTAGGCCATAGGATATCACTGTTGGGACCCGCAACGGTCGGGTACTTGTTGAATTAGCTGTTATTTGTTGTCTTGTACTCAGTCATAGTTTTACTTGCGTGTCATATCTCTGTTTCCTCTTGTTTTCTTTTTGATACTTGTTATCATCTCTTTTGGGCTAATTTGTATGATTTCTGAGAGCCCGAGAGGCTGGAGAGGTTAGTGACCGAGATAGGGCCTGGGTGTCGAGTTGTGAGCTATGTGAGGTATATGGATCGGGTTGCATACCGCAACGAGCCTAGGAGATGAATGTATATAGATCGATTTGCACGCCGCAACAAGGCTTATGGCTATTTATAGATTGTGGATTGGGTTGCACGCCACAACGAGCCTTATGGCTACTTATATGATTGGATCGGATGCCTCAGCGATATAGCGCTTGGGCGGAAGGAGCCCCTCCAGAGTCTGTACACCCCCAGTGAGCGTAGGTACCTATTGAGTGTGATTACTGAGGACTGAGAGCCGAGTGTTTGAGCTACTGAGAGCTTGAGTGATTGTTACCCTGAGAGGTTGCATTTGTTTCCTTTGTTGCTGCACTTAGCTGAATTATGTCATTATTCTGAACTTTTGAAAAATATTATATCCGGTTTATCTGAACTTAGTAAATGTAAAACTGACTTAACTTATATTGCCGGAATTGAATCATGTCTACTTTTATTGCTAAAATTACTGAAGTGAACGGTAATTGTATAGCTCGTCACTACTTCTCAGTTCCTTATTTATTTTTGTTACTTAATGAGTTGGTTGTACTGATACTACACCCTGCACTTCATGTGCAGATCCAGGTGTATCTAGTCACGAAGGACGTTGATCTTGTGCGTGGTTAAGTATCGGAGATTCACGAGGTAGCTGCCGACGTTCGCAGCCCTTGTCTCTCCTTTCTTATTATCTTTCTTTTCTATATTGGTATTTAGACACAGACCCTTGTAGACACTGTTTCTTAGACTTGTTGTTTAGATGCTCATGACTTGGTGACACCCCGATGTGTGGGGCTATTTTTCAGCGTTGTATATTGAGTTTAACTCCTGTTTTTATGAAAACTCTGTCATATCAAGCTTTTGGTTTATTTTGTGAAATATTTGAAGTATTTTTAAAAATTGGCTTGCCTAGTACCAACGATAAGAGCCATCACGACAAGTTAGGGTTTTGGGTCGTGACAATGCACCTTTCTCCTTTTTCAATAGTTCCACTCAAAAACCCAACCATACCTCAACTCAGCTTTTACAAGCTCATAACAAATTCAAGTGCTCAAGAGAGGTAGAAGGTTCAAACAAATAATCAATTCAAACAAAATGGATCAGGCTTGAAGTGTGGTTGCCAAAGAAGTAGGATTACAGGCTCAAAGGGGCTGACTAGGATACACAACAATTAGGCGAGTCATAAACATATATCTAGCTCAACAAAGAAAAGCCTCTATCACATCCTTGACTGAACAAAACTGCTATATCGCTTTACAAACACACAAGGCAAGTTCTAGACATCAACTGACATGCATAGAATATCAACCAAATTCTCACACACACATTGGCACATAACTCACTTAGGATCATTTCTATCCTGACACTCTAGTCAAAGCAATTAAGCAAAGTCACAATCAACCAATTTAAGACATTTATCTATGTGTCAAGAACTGAGCCTAGGCGTCACAACTAAGGCACTTACTACTCTCAAGGTACAACAAAGTCAAGAGCAGTTATCTCCATTTAACACCAATACAAAACTTCCTTATTCCTAACAAAAGAAAAAGTAACTACACCTGGTTCAAGCAAAACCCTTGAAAAAGAACCGCGGCATAAAGAAAAATCAAGGGGGAATTATTACACTACCTAAGAAAAATAAAATATTTTTTCTTCGACTTTGATTCCTCAAGAAGACAGTCGAGGAAATCCATCATCGGAAAAAGTTAATTTTTATTCCAATCAAAAGAAACGAAAACAAACACACATGTACATATTTACATCCTCCACCCCATACGTTAAATTGTGGCATGTCCCCATGAAACAAAAATAAAAAGCAAGAGGTAAATGAGACTCCTCTAATTTATCTAGTCAGGGTCTGAGAGCTTCTTTTTCGCCTTCTTTAGGTACACCCCACACTTATCAGTTTTACTCTCTCCAAGTTGCTCCTTTAAGGGCCCCCTTGCTCCTTCCATCTTGAAGATCACCCTTTCTTCCCTTACTCTGAGCATGCGCTGCCTTTCCGGAATGTCCATAATTGCTCTGCCAGTGTCACGACCCAAAATCCCACCATAGGCATCGTGATGACACTTAGTCTCTATGACTAGGTAAGCCGATTACAATTATATTTCGAGCCATTTTTTGAAACATATAATTTAATACAAGTGTTGAAACTAAAAGCTAAAACAAATATAACAACCTCCCAAGACTGGTAATACTAAGTCACGAACTCTAACTGAATACATGCAATGATCTCAAGGATCGAATATACAATACTGTTCGAATAAGAGTTGGCAATACAATAAAATAGAAAGACTTCAAGGGACTACGACGACCAAGCAGCTCTACCTTGAATCCTTGCGATCAACACACTAATGATATCTCCAATACCTGGCTCTGCACAAAAATGTACAGAAGTGTAGTATGAGTACACCATAGTCGATACCCAGTAAATATCAAGACTAACCTCGGTGGAGTAGTAACGAGGTACAGTCAAGACACTCACTAGTCAAATAACTTGTGCTATATAGCACTATACAATAGTATTAAAAATCAACTAGTAGTGATAGCAACAAAAATCAACCAGTGATATAAACAACAAGGCAACAAGAACACCATAATTATTGCTCAAACGAGTAAGAAACACAAGTACAACCAATTAATCAAGTCCTTCAAATACAAATCTTTCACATATAATTCTTTCGAATACATACCTTCCGAATATACTTCTTTCAAATAAATATCTTTCGAATATAAAATTCTTTCAAATAATTATCTTTCAAATATACTTCTTTCGAGGGTCTCAACCCACTTTCATGTTTTCACGTCACCTCGTGCCCATATTTTTATCAAAATCGCATGGACAACTCACATGCCAATAATAAAAAGTATCATATTTTCCCCCGCACATCGTGCCCTTATTTCATATCTGTTGCGGCGTGCAACCCAATCCAATATAACATTAATCATACATGTTGTGGCTTGCAACGGATCCCATATAACATAATCCGCTCGGCACTAGCCACAGGCTCACAATTTCAACATAGATCAGGCTATTATCAAGTTTACCGAAACAACAAGACAAGTTGCATAAGATATAAGAATAAACACAAGAAAAATCACAACATCACATGAAAATTACCAATGCAATAACCCAACATCATCACATAAAAATTACCAACACAATAACTCTACATCATCACATATTATCCCTGACAATAGCCACCCTT
This sequence comes from Nicotiana tomentosiformis, assembly GCF_000390325.3. Lineage (NCBI taxonomy): Eukaryota > Viridiplantae > Streptophyta > Magnoliopsida > Solanales > Solanaceae > Nicotiana > Nicotiana tomentosiformis. The sequence continues at coordinate 25,852,371 of NC_090818.1, forward strand.
ATCTCTCCTATAGCCACCCTTATCACTCCTATAATAGCCTTCCTTATCCCTCCGCCTTGACAAAATTAATAGCCACCCTTATCGCTCCTATAGCCACCCTTATCACTCCTATAATGTCAACAATGGAATGCCACCCTTATACGCCGCATAACAATAACCCAAATCACATAACTATTCACACAGAATATTATCACAATAGCACAACATCACCAACTCGTATTTATAAATTGCCTGTAGACCACAACTATTCCAAAGGTACAACAAAGCCAATTAATTTTACAACATATAGTCCACGGCTCAACACAATGTACATAAAATCTCAAAAACAATCACAAGGATGGAAAATAACTCATCATAGTACAACGCCTTCTTTAATCCAAATTTTAGAAAAATATATAAACGCCTCAATTTAAACTTATTTAATTAACTATTTGCAGATGAAAAATCCATAATGTGATTATTTCCAAGAAATATCAAATCAACACACACGGAAGTCTCATAAAAATCCAAGTGGCAATCACACCAAATTATCATTTAAAATACAAACTCGACAAACAAGGAATGAGGTATGACAAATCAAGAATTTACTAAGTTCCAATAATTTTCCAATTTAATACATAAGGGCGTCTACGAATTTCAACCGATATAATTTGCACATATAAACCAATTACGTACTCATCACCTCACGTACATGGTTTTCAATTACACAATTTTCATATAAGACTCAATGCCTAAGGGGTGATTCCCCCACTCAAGGTTAGGTCAGATACTTACCTTTTTAAAATTAGGCTGATGTTCCAAAATAGCCTTCCTGCTTGAATTGACCTCCGGACAACTCAAATCTATCCAAATTAATTGTATAACTTTATTAAAATTTATCGAAAATAATTCCGGATAATAAAACTTCGACTTAAAAATTCACATTAAAAAGTCAACCAAGAGTCAATGCGGGGCCCGCCTCTCGGAACCTGACAGAGTTTTTACGAAATTCGAACACCCATTCCGATACGAGTTCGACCATACCAATTTTATCGAATTCCAATAACAAATAGTCCTCCAAATCTTAAATTTCCATTTTTGAAGAGTTTAACAAAAATCCCAATTTACTCCATTAAAACTCGAATTAAATGATGAATATAATCATGGATTTATAAAATATAATCATTTTCGGATATAGAACACTTACCTAGTTCAAACGTTTGAAAAACCTCTATGAAAATCGCCCAAACCGAGCTCCCCAACTCTATTTTTGTTAAAAATGAAAACAACCCCCGTTTATAGAGCCTTAATATTTGAGCACCACAAGTGGCGTGGGGCGCTGCCTGTGGCGCTGTTTCCAGAACTCCAAAAATTCCAGCGCCAGGGCTCGCGCCCCACGCTCCCTGGACGTTGGCGATGGGAAATCTTTCTCAACACGGAAATGGGCATAACTCTCACATACGATGTCCAAATAATGAATGGTTTAACTTTCTGAAAACTAGACATCAAGAGCTACAACTTTTATGTTTTACTCATCTCCCAGTTCCTTATTGATGGCGAGATATAAGCTCCCAAAATAAGTCTTGTGCGGCAGAAATTTCTTCTTCGCGATTTCAGAACTCTTCCCAGATAGCCTGTAGTTTATCAACCATAACATTTTGTACATAACTCCAAATGCCAAATGATTTAAATTTCTAAAAACTAGACACAAAGGGCTACAACTTTTATTTTTGAATCATCTCTAAATTTCTTATAAATTGCGAGATATAAGCTTCCAAAGTCACCCTTGTGCAACGGAAATTTCTCACGATGCACACTGTTGTAGCAAAAAACCAGCAATTAAAAAGGGCCTAGAAATGGCCCGAAACCACTCCGAAACTCACCTAAGCCATTCGGTACCCCGCCCGAATATACCAACATGTCCCATAACATAATACGGACTTAGTCGAGGCCTCAAATCACATCAAACAATACCGAAACAACAAATTGCACCTCGAATCGAACTTATGAGTTTATGAAATTTTCCAAATTCTATATCTTGTGTCGAAATGTATCAAATCAATCCGAAATGACTTTAAATTTTGCATGAAACTCATAAATGACATAATGGAGCTGTTCCAATTTCCAAAATTGAATCCAACCCGATATCAATAAAGTTAAATCCCGGTCAAACTTTCCAAAAATCTTCTATTTTCTAACTTTCGCCAAAATGCGCCGAATTGTTCTACGGACTTCCAAAACCAAATTCGGACATTCGCCTAAGTCCGAAATCACCATACGAAGCTATTAACAAAATCAAAATCCCATTACGGAGTTGTTTGCTCAAAAGTCAAACTCTAGTCAACTCTTTTCATTTAAACTTCAAAAATAAGAATTGTTCTTTCAATTTAATTTCGAATCTTCCGAAAACCAAACTCGACCACACACGCGGGTCGTAATACATATTACGAAATTGATCGAGACCTCAAGTCACTGAACGGAATGTAAATTCTCAAAATGATAAGTCGGGTCGTTACATTCTCCCCCTCTTAAAACATACGTTCGTCCTCGAACGTGCCAAGAATTATTCTGAGTACATTAAATTACTGAGTGTACTATTACACACCTACTCGTGGTGAGTCCACATCACCGAAATTTTAACATGGTCCGATAACACCATCTCAGTTGAGATTATTTCTTTTATCCATATTTATAAACTTTAAAATCAATTTCTTACACTCCAAACATTTTCAAAAGGCTTGATTTTTCATATCAACACACCGTGTTAGTCTCAACCGGTTATAGCAATTTCGTGCCTACGCACACATTATGCGTATGCCCATAACCACATCTTTGGTCATAATAGTTGTTCATAATTAATTTCAACATCATCGATTAACCTCACATTATCCAAAATCTCGTTTCAAATTTTCACAACACTAACAGCAACACGCGAGGTATGAAGACCTCATAATTATTTACCCGAATTAACGAGTCACATTTAACGCCTCCCGGGTACTCACCTCGTAGGCTAAAACTCAATAATTACAGTACAAATATGGCTAAATATGCACAGAACACCAAAAAGAATTATCAAATAAGCCTAACATGCATGACTGTCTATTGGTACTATAGTACAAATTAAATTTCACAGAGGGAGAATTTAAAACACATAAATTTTCATCACAAGGATCTCGTCCTTATATAACTTCCACCGCAGCTTATACCTCGGTTTAAACATTTCACATCATATTAAAATACGAGGATCCCGTTCTCAGCTCCGAGTCACATGTAATATGCACATCGTGCCAATCAAAATCCTTTCATTTCTTTTTCTTCTTTTAATAAATTTTCGATAAATAATTTCACAACACATAATGAACCCCCATACCGGTAGGGCATATAATTCATAAAATTGTAATCAGTTATCGCGAAATTACATAAAACCCCACTGTAGCGAGTAATAGAAAGTCCCTTTTGGACTCATAGCCCTCAATAGTGTACAACACAATATGATAGACACAGTTATGGCAATAAAATCTCGCATCAGGTGTAAACACATAAGTAGGTTACAAAATTTTGAAGCTCACCCATAAGTGGAGCATAATAGGAGGACTCGCCTTGATACTTAGAACCGAATCAAACTAAGGAAAATATTCCTTTATAAAAAATCGAGATCGTGCGGCCTCATTCATACCATAGCAATTATATCAATGGGCTGGGCCTCCTCCTCTAGGGCGCCCTCTACCCGCATGTCCTCTACCCCTAACTGGCTGTGCATGTGGGGTAGTAACTGGAATAGAGCATGTAGCCTGAGTGATCTGATGAAACCCACCTCTACCAGTCTGGGACAATCTCTCATGATGTGCCTAGTATAGCCACACTCATAACAACCCCTCCGAGGTCGCGGCTGCTCATACTGAGTCTGTGCCGGATAACTAGAATAACCACTGTAAGAACCTCGTGTCGGTGGTGCACTAAAAGTATTAACTGGTGCACTACGAGCACTCTGAATTGCGGATTGGGCTGACTGACTGCCCGAGCCTCCGCCTTGATGAGTCATAGCTGCAGAGTAGAATCCACTGAATCCTCAAGAGTTCCGAGACCTTTTGACCTCCTTAGACTCATTTTAGTCACTTCGAACACATTCTAACATCCTGGCAATCTCTACTACTTGTTGAAATGGAATGTCAGTCTGCAACTCTTGAGCCATACATATTTAAAAATCATAATCGAGCCCTTCGATGAATCTGCAAACTCGCTCTCTAACTATAGGAACCAAGATAGGTGCATGACGGGCTAACTCACTGAACCTGATAGCATATTCTGACACTGTCATGGTGCCCTGATGTAACCGTTATAACTCTGTGCCCACGCATCTCGGAGAGTCTGGGGAACAAACTCTTTAAAAAATATATCTTCGAAAATTGAGCCCAAGTTGGTGGAATTGCATCCCCTGGCCTACCTTATTCATAAACTTGCCAGCACTGATACGCTGCTCCTGATAGCTGAAATGTAGTAAAGGCAACTTCACTCACTTCCACAATATCAATGGTACGGAGAATACGGTGACACTTTTCTAGAAATCCCTGGGCATCCTCAATAGGTGAGCCACTAAAGGTAGGTGGACTATACCTCTTAAATCTCTCAAGTCTCTTTTATTCTTCTTCTTATTCCTCTAGCCTGAACTCAGGCTGGACCGGAATAACAGGTTGTAGCGGTACTATACCAGGAACCTGACCAATGTGAACCTGCTGCTCTGGAGTACGGGCGATAGGAGTCTGAACTCCTCCCCTAATCTGTGAAATATTTGGTGAAATGGAGATCAATCCCGCCTGAGTTAATATACCAAACATGTTCAAGAACTGTGCTAAGGTCTCCTGAAGTCCGGGGTAACTACAGGTGTCTCTGGTGCCTGTCCCCCAACCGGAGCTACTGGAGTCTCCTCGACTGCTACTCTAACAGGTGCTCTAGCTACGGCACATGCCCTTCCTTGGCCTCTACCTCGGCCTCTACTTCGGCCCCGGCCTCTTGCGCCTCTAGAAAAATATGCGTGTGTCTGCTCAGATAACTCGGTAGCACGTCTCTGCACCATCCGTGAGAGAATAGAGATATAAAGGCTCAAACTCCACTATTAACAAATTCTGCACGACAGGAATGGAAGAAGTGGAAATTTCCTAACAGTTCTATAGCCTCTCGAAGATAAGTGCATACGTCTTTGTACTGATCCGTAAGACTCTACTAGACTCGTTCGTGACTTGTAGAACCTATGAACCTAGAGCTTTGATACCAACTTGTCACGACCCAAAATCTCACCATAGGCGTCGTGATGGCACTTAGTCTCTAAGACTAGGTAAGTCGATTATAATTACATTTCGAACCTTTTTTAAAACATATAATTTAATACAAGTGTCGAAACCAAAAGTGAAAACAAATATAATATCCTCCCAAGACTGGAAATATTGAGTCATGGACTCTAACTAGATACATGCAATGATCTCAAGGATCAAAAATAAAATACTGTTCGAATAAGCGTTGACAATACAATAAAATAGAAAGACTTCAAGGGACTGCGACGACAAAGCAGCTCTACCTTGAATCCTTGCGATCAACACACTAACTCTACCCGAGTACGATATCTCCAATATGTGGCTCTGCACAAAAATATGCAGAAGTATAGTATGAGTACACCACAGTCGATACCCAGTAAGTATCAAGACTAACCTCGGTGGAGTAGTAACGAGGTACAGTCAAGACACTCACTAGTCAAATAACCTGTGCTATATAGCAGTATACAATAGTATTAAAAATCAACTAGCAGTGATAGCAACAAAAATCAACCAGTGATATAAACAGCAAGGCAACAAGTACACCATAATTATTGCTCAAACGAGTAAGGAACACAAGTACAACCAATTAATCAAGTCCTTTAAATATAAATCTTTCAAATATAATTCTTTCAAATACATACCTTCCGAATATACTTCTTTCAAATAAATATCTTTCGAATATAAAATTCTTTCAAATAAATATCTTTGGAATATACTTCTTTCAAATGAATATCTTTTGAATATAAATTCTTTCAAATAAAAGTCACTCTATGACACCTCAATTCATATTCATAAAATACGGGTCTTTGTCCACTTTTATATTTTTGTAACACGAGTCTCAATCCACTTTCAGGTTTTCACGGCACCTCGTACCCATATTTCTATCAAAACCGCACGGACGACTCACGTGCCATTAATAAAAAAACATCATATTTTCCCCGGAACCTCGTGACCACATTTCATATCTGTTGTGGCATGCAACTCGATCCCATATAACATTAATCACACCTGTTGCGGTGTGCAACCCGATCCCATATAACATAATCCGCTCGGCACTAGCCACAGGCTCACAATTTCAACATAGATCACAATATTATCAAGTTTACCGAAACAACAAGACAAGTTGCATAAGATATAAAAATAAACACAAGAAAAATCACAACATCACATGAAAATCACCAACGCAATAACCCCACATTATCACATAAAAATTACTAACACAATAACCCCACATTATCACATATCATCCCTGACAATAGCCATCCTTATCTCTCCTATAGCTACCCTTATCACTCCTATAATAGCCTCCCTTATCCCTCCGCCATGACAAAATTAATAGCCACCCTTATCGCTCTTATAGCCACCATTGTCGCTCATATAGCCACCCTTATTGCTCCTATAATGTCAACAATTGAATGTCACCCTTATACAACGCATAACAGTAACCCAAAGCACACAACAATTCATACAGAATATTATCACAATAGCAAATCATCATCAACTCGTATTTACAAATTGCCCGTAGGCCACAACCATTCCAAAGGTACAACAAAGTCAATTAATTTCACAACAGTAGTCCACGGCTCAACACAATGTATATAAAATCTCAAAAACAACCATAAGGATGGGAAAATAACTCATCATAGGACAACGCCTTCTTTAATCTAAATTTTAGATAAATATATAAATGCCTCAATTTAAACTTATTTAATTAATTATTTGCAGATGAAAAATCAATAATATGATTATTTCCAATAAATATCAAATCAACAAACACACAGAATTCTCATAAAAATCCAAGTGTCAATCACACCAAATTATCATATAAAATACAAACTCGACAAACAAGGAATGAGGTATGACAAATCAAGGATTTACTAAGTTCTAATAATTTTTTAATTTAATACATAAGGGCGTCAACGAATTTCAATCGATATAATTTGCACATATAAACCAAGTACGTACTCGTCACCTCGCGTACATAGTTTTCAATTACACAATTTTCACATAAGACTCAATTCCTATGGGGTGATTTCTCCACTCAAGGTTAGGCAAGATACTTACATTTTTAAAATTAGGCCGATATTCCAAAATAGCTTTCTTGCTTGAATTGAACAAAAATCCCAACTTCCTTCATTAAAACTCGAATTTTACGATGAATATAACCATGGATTTATGAAATATAATCACTTTCGGATATGAACACTTACCCAGTTCAAACTTGTGAAAACCCCCTCAGAAAATCGCCCAAACCGAGATCCCCAACTCTATTTTTGTTAAAAATGGAAACAACCCCCATTTATAGAGCCTTAATATTTGAGCGCCACAGATGGCATGGGGCGCTACCTGTGGCGCTGTTTCCAGAACTCCAAAAATCCCAGCGCCAGGGCTAGCGCCCCACGCTACCCTGGACGCTGGCGACGGGAAATCTCTCCTGATGCGGAAATGGGCATAACTCTCTTATATAATGTCCAAATAATGAATAGTTCAACTTTCTAGAAACTAGATACCAAAGGCTACAACATTCATGTTTTACTCATCTGCCAGTTCCTTATAAATGGCAAGATATAAGCTCACAAAATTAGCCCTATGCGGAAGAAATTTCTTCTTCGCGATTTCAAAACTCTTCCCAGACAACCTATAGTATATCCACCATAACCTTTTGTACACAACTCCAAATGCCAAACAGTTTAAATTTCTGAAAATTAGACACAAAGGGCTACAACTTTAATATTTAGATCATCTCCAAATTTCTTATAGATTACGAGATGTAAGATTCCAAAACCAGCCTTGTGCAACAGATATTTCTCACGATGCACACTTCTGTAGCCAAAAACCAGCAATTACAAATGGCTTAGAAATGGTCTGAAACCACTCCGAAACTCACCCGAGCCACTCGGGGCCCCGACCGAATATACCAAACAGTCCCATAACATAATACGGACTTAGCCGAGGCCTCAAATCATATCAAACATCACCGAAACAACGAATCGCACCTCGAATCAAACTTATAAGTTTATGAAATTTTCCAAATTCTATATCTTGTGCCGAAACATATCAAATCAATCCGAAATGACTTCAAATTTTGCATGCAAGTCATAAATAACATAATGAAGCTATTCCAATTTTCAGAATTGAATTCCAACCTCGATATCAATAAAGTCAACTCCCGGTCAAACTTTCCAAAAATCTTCTATTTTTCAACTTTCGCCAAAATGCGCCGAATTGTCCTACGGACTTCCAAATCCAAATCCGGACACATGCCCAAGTCCAAAATCACTATACGAAGATATTGACAAAATCAAAATCTCACTCCGGAGTCATTTTCTTAAAAGTCAAACTCCGGTCAACTCTTTTCATTTAAGCTTCAAAAATAAGAATTGTTCTTTCAATTTAATTCTGAATCTTCCGAAAATCAAACTCGACCACATACGCGAGTCGTAATACATATTATGAAGTTGTTCGGGACCTCAAGTAACTGAACGAAACATAAATTCTCAAAATGACAAGTCGGGTCGTTACAACCAGTAGCCAAGAAGGGTCTTCCTAAAATCAGAGGGACCTCCCTATTCTCCTCCATGTTCACCACAATGAAATACAAAGGAAACACAAATTTGTCTACCCGAACTACCACGTCTTCCACTATTACTTCAGGTATGATTGTGGTCTGATCCGCTAGCTGCAAGGACACATGTATCGACTTGATTTCTCCAATCTCTCCCTCTAATTTCCTGAAAATAGACAAAGGCATAAGATTAGTAGAAGCACCTGAATCACACAAAGATTTTTCAAACTTTGTACTTTCTAAAGAGCAAGGTATATTAAAACTCCCTGGATCTCCACACTTTTGAGGGAGCTTGTTTTGCAAAATGGAACTATAATGCTCTATGAGCTTGACAACTGATGTCTCTTCCACTTTCCACTTCTTGGACAATATCTCCTTCAAAAAGTTAGCATAAGCGGGCATATATGAAAGCACCTCTGTGAAAGGTATATTAACATGCACCTGCTTGAAAACTTCTAGAAAGCGCCCGAATTGTTTGTCCAGCTTCTCTCTTCTTTGATTCTACGGGAACGGTAGAGCAGGCATATATTTACTTTCTTCAATCTCCTCATTTATTGCATTCTCATCTTTCTTCTTATTCTAAGCTCTAGTCTTTCCCTTCTTCTTCAGACCCTCATCTACCATCCCTGCACCTTCTTAAATGTTGTCATTTTTCTGCTCCTCCATAATCTCCACATGTCTTTCAATCAACTCATCCTTTTGTTTTCCCTTGGGATCCTCTAATACGTGCTCACTCCTCATAGACACTGCATTTATTGTCTCTTTTGGATTTCTTTCGATACCAGCAAGGAGAATTACTGGAACCCTTTCAGACAACAGATTATCTAGTTGCCCCAACTTTCTTTCCAAGTTTCAAATGGTCGTGCCCTGTTCTCTGATAGCTGCACCATGGGTTTCAAGCCTCTCATATGTATTAAGAATAAAGGCCTTCATCAAATCTTCAATGCTAGACTGATTAGATTGTGGAGGATGATATTGCTTCCTCTGCTGATTTTAAAAACCTAGAGCTCCCTGTCCCTGGGGTCTGGAGTTATTTTGCTGCCATGTGTTTGCACTACCACCTGGTGAACTCCAAGAGAAACCTAGGTGCATGTGCCCCATAGATTAAAATTGTTGTCGCTTTGGTAGTTGCCTCTGTTAAAGCTCCCCACATTATTTACTACTTCAGCTGAAGCTTGACACTCATGTGTAGGGTGTCTCATTCCACAAAATTCACATGCTGCTTACGACTCACTCTGTACCTTGGCCAATGTTAACTTTCTTATCTCTCTGACCATGGTGTCTAGCTGGGCTTGCGCTGATGTGTTAGAGTCTAGATGGTGAACCCCAGTTGATTTTTTTCTATCATTACTCTCAGCAGGCCATTGGTTAGCATCTTCAGAGAGCTCATCAAGAATTGCAACAATCTCCTCTGGAGTCTTCTTCATTAAAGGACCTCCAACTACAGTACTCGAAGTTCGTCGTGTGGAAAGTATCAATCCATCCCAAAAGTCTTGGAGTTGTATCCACAATTCAGTCCCAATATGCTGACACTTTCTCACTATCTCTTTGAATCCTTTCCAAGCCTCGAAAACTGTTTGAGTGTCCTTCTGGTAGAAGTTGTGAATTTTCCTTCCGAATTTCACTATTTTTGTAGCTGAGAAGTATTTGTCAAGGAAATTTTTAATCATGTCTTCCCATGTCCTGATCAACCAAGTTGGTAAGCTACGAAGCCAGTGCTTTGCATCATCCTTCAGTGAAAAGAAGAATGCCCTTAAGTGTTACACCATGTGCATCCCAAAGTGACGTAATAAATATGAGACTTATTAATCATAATTTAAATGAGTTTAAAGTCATAACATGATTATATATAATGTTTGGATATAAAATAAAAAATTTGGAAAAAATCGGATTTAAGTTGCGGAAAAACCGACTAAGGATTTGCCTTATAATGAAGTTTTTTGATCAATATATTTCGTGTATTATATGAGGTATTTTTGGGACATATTATATACCAAATTGAAGATCTTGGAATGTAGTTTCCAATATTTTTAGCCGATCGTTCATATAATATCCGAATAAAAAGATATAAGCGTTGGAAAAAGGGCCAATGCTAGGGTGCCAAGTAGCACCTTTTTGACTTTTCAACAAAATGGATATTTATATCCCTTATGTCGTATCTTTTTTCATTTTTCAAGAGACCACGACCAAATAAGACCCATAAACTTACCCTTAAGCTCTCTACAAGGGTTTCAAAGAAGATTAACATCCCGGGTACGAAATCAAGAAGTGATAACATTAGAACGATCCCTACGACGCAAGTATCGCTATATGGCCTCTCTTTTTCTTTGTACTTTGAGTGTTGGAAGGTATTTAATAGTTAATAAAATGCCTACTTTCAGTATTTAAGTTTTTAAATATCAAAGAAGGTTGATAAATTCATTTCCTAATAGTTAGAACTTACAAGACGGTGATCGGAAGCCGTGAGTTATTCGACTTGTAGTGGACTGTTTTGTGGGCTGTTTCGTGTTGTTTTTGGTCTGTCTATTTTGCTACCGTTTAATGAGTTTTGGAGGATAAATAGCATGGAGAAACACCACATAATGGCGGAATGGTGGATTAGTCGATCTTTGTAATATATTCGGGGTGTTTGACACTACTATAGTTATCGTTTCGAGTATGAAGTGATTGGGGTATATTGGGCTGTTGTAATCTAAATATAACTTGAATTTTAACTTGAATCCACTGTAGGATATAAATGTATTGTGATGTTGCAAATTCTTAAGGTTATCTTGATTTTGATTAAGTTAAATGGATGGGCTAGACATGAACTAGTGAATAAAGTTGCTAATTGAGGATAGTTGGAGTTATGGATTATTTTCTTTATTATAAATATATGGTATAAGGCTGGAATCATTGATGAATGACTTCATTATCATGTAAATAATACTTTTAAGTTAAATTAAGAAGTCTATAAGGGGTGATATGGGGTATACAAGTTTCAATCGGAGCTTGCCGCTCGTCGTGAAGTAGTTGTGACTTGTTGTTGTTATATGGTGTCTTGTTATTGATAATTATGTATTTATTGATTACTCTGGTAATTGTTGTTGGTATATGGTATTGGAAGAGGCTCTTGTTACAAGGAAGATACTGCCCAAATTTACATAAACGAGCTACCAGTTTAAGTTGCGGACTTAGCCTTTACTCAACATTGATTTTGAATCTCTTTATGCTATGATAGATTGAGTTGAGTTGTTTAAGGAATTGCTTGGAAGATATTAAGGTCTCAATGTAGTTAAGGTATGTTAAGGTTATCCTTCTTTCCTTTGGCATGATTTAGATGATACAAACGAAACGAGCAAATGCGCAACTTTCATAAATGACTCTATTCATGAAAGTAATAGGGGTGCCTATATTCTTGATTCCCCGTGTGTCCTATTATTATATCGTCTATTCATGGGTCTTATGACATTCCGATAGATCTTATTGACTTACTTCCTTATGCATTGCATTCATTTATACATTTACATTTACCCATGACCAAATAACATTACATACGCGTATATTATATGCGTACGGGGTATGAGGAAAGGTTATGCCGTTATATACGCACCTTCACCCGATCAGCTGGCATACGTTAATGATTTCTCATACATAGGCCGAGATGATATGATGGGTTAGCTCAGACGCTTGATGATGTTATGTACGCATATACCTATGCATGATATGACATTTATACGTATATGCATGATATTATAAATGTTTCGTGATTCACAGAGCTATTCAGACTTACAGGTTGAGTCCTTTACTCCATGTTTCTTTCATGTCTTTTATATACTAATTTTTACGCCTTACATACTCGGTACATTATTTGTACTGATGCCCTATTGCCAGAGGGGCTGCGTTTCATGCCCGTAGGTATAGGTAGACAGGCTGACGACTCCCTCCTTAGGATCCTTGCTCAGCGAGAGTTGGTGTGCTCCATTTGATCCGGAGCTTCTATTGGGTTTTGGTACGATACTTTTGAATACATGGGTATGACGGGACCCAATCCCATCCTTTATACAGTTTTACACTCTATTAGAGGTTCGTAGACAGTCATGTATAGTTGGATAGTATGTGGCCCTGTCGGCTCGCCCTACCATATTCCGTATATATATGTATATATGTCTTTTGGGCATATTTTCTTACGTATGTTATTCATATGATTCAGTATTTTATTGCCATATGTTATGCATTACCTACACTTATTCCATGTTTTATCTTAGACGTATGCTTAGGGGTGTTCAACAGGTAGGCTCGGGCACTCGTCGTGGCCCATCGGTTGGGTCATGACATTAAGTAGACCGCATTTTTTGATACTCCATTGTACTGGAAGGTGTTCATGATTTCTTCAAAGTCCATCAAGTGATTGTTAGGATCTTCATTCACCTTCCATCTGAAGATACAATTGTTTTGGATGGTTTGAAGCAAGCCTTGCTTCAACTTGAAATTATTCGCTGCTACGGGTGGAGGTCTAAAACTAGACAGTCCCTGATTGTAGACTGGTATGGCATATTCACCTAATGCTCTACCAGGCCTGGGTACCATATTTTCGAACTAGTCTTCAACTAATGGTCGATTTATTTTGAATCTTCGACCCCCACCATCTTCGATAGTGTCCTCATTAGCATTGAGGGTTGCCTCAACTGCTATCCGTGCAACTTCTTATTGTGCTGCCTCTCTTGCAGCTAAGTCTACTCCATCAATCTCTTTACTTGCCATGTTATCTTGAGTCGAAGTATGACCCAAGAAATTTTCTATTAATTCTTTTTCTTTCCTTGGTTTTTCGCTGGTGTTCTCCAACTCTGATTTGTAGTGTATCACTTCCTTTGAAGAAGAACGAGTCATACACCAGAGAAGTCAATCTGTTGCCTTCATACGGAAGAGAAAACCCGTAAAGAATAAAATAAAATAGGTTCCTGAATTATCACCAAAAACTATTTTGAACACTGTTGATCGCCAATCCCCGACAACAGCGCGCAATACGAAATTAATGCTCGCTAGCCAAAGATAGTATAGTAAAATTATCATCTCCACGGGGATTGGATTTAAACAATGCTCTAGTAATTTTCGGTTTAAATACTATTCAGGATAATCAAAACTTGATTTGGAATGATTATAAACTACGATTAACTACTAAAGTAAAGCAATTGACGATTGACTGCAACAAACTAGAGATTAGCAGAATTGGTTTCTTATCAATGTGAGAAATAAGGGTTTTTACATGATAGGTGCAAGATTATTATTCTGGATATGATATTGTAATATTTTACTCTTGAGGTTCCATTGATTCACACGAATTAAATAGGTGATTAGCGTGTACTTCCGATTCAGACTCCTCTCTCGATTAAATCTAAATAAATGTGAGGTGCAATGAAACTTGCAGGAATCTATTAGTAGGACTAATCTAAGAGAAACTTCTCGCGAATATTTCTCAATTTTAATTTAAACGGTAACTCAAAATATCTCTCTCGATTACTTCAAAGAATCACCAAAATAAACTAAGGCATACGCTGCAATGATATTCAATAAGATGTTCCTCTTTCGGTTAAACACTATAAAGAATAAAATAACAACTTTATTAAAGCTCCTCCAATAAATTCAAGCAATTAAACAGTAGTCAAATTCCTCTTTCGGTTAAACACTATAAAGAATAAAATAACAACTTTATTAAAGCTCCTCCAATAAATTCAAGCAATTAAACAGTAGTCAAATCCATAAACAACAACCAAGTCACCAAATCATGTCAAACCCTAAGGTAAACTACTCTATAATTATGGAGGAAGTCATCACAAATATAATTAAAGAGTGAGAAAACATCAATCTAATATTACAATCCAAACTCCCGTATTGAATTGATGGAAAGATGATGAAATCATGTGTCTTGTATCCTCCAATGCTCTTCCAAAGATTCCAAGGTCAAAAGACCCTTCAAAAATGTCTTTTTGGTGTATTTATATCATGTGGGAACCGGCCCGGACGAAACTATCCTTTCCAAGCCGAAACATGAAAAATACTCTGAGAATTTTGTACACGCGTACCGCGCCATGCGCCGCCCCATGAGGGGCGCTAGTGGGGAAGTTCAGAGATCCATTTCCAACAAACAACAGCACAAAGCACTACTGCGCCGCCCCATTCGCTTCCCCATGCGGCGTGGCTGTGCATGTTTTACAGAGTAAAATTTCTTCTTTGATTTTTGATATGCAGACTTGGTCCTCGACCACCGAACGCGATCCCGGTTTAATCCCCTGGGTTTTTACTCAAATTTCAAAGCTCCAACTTGTTCGATAAGCTCCCGATTATCTTTTTAACTCGAAATCACTTATGCAAGGCATAAAACACATAATATGTCACGACCCAATTCCTACTATATGCCGTAATGGCACCCAACATCGCCGCTAGGCAAGCCAACGGTGAACTAACCATGTAATTGTTCTTTTTAATAAATTTCAAAGTAGTTGAATTTTATTTATTAAGAAAATAAGGAGTAGAAAATTTAATAAAGTAAAGCAAAAGCTCATAAGCGAGCAAATGCAGTGAAATAAATGCTCAAAAACCATAAAGTCTACTAGCATATGTTCCAAGACCTGGTGTCACACGTGTATGAGTAACTAGTAGAATATACAAAAC
The DNA here is from genome assembly GCF_000390325.3 of Nicotiana tomentosiformis. Classification (NCBI taxonomy): domain Eukaryota; kingdom Viridiplantae; phylum Streptophyta; class Magnoliopsida; order Solanales; family Solanaceae; genus Nicotiana; species Nicotiana tomentosiformis. The sequence goes on from NC_090818.1 coordinate 25,867,875, forward strand.
TCTAAACTACTATCTGAAATAGAGTAGACAGAAAATAAATACAAAAGAGAGACTTCGGGTGCTTCAGAATGGGCTCAGAAAGCAGCTCACCACTAGGCCTCGGGGTAACAGGGGTGCGCGCGGGGATGAATGCCAGATGCACCTGCCTCAGATCTTGCACGATTAGTGCATAAGTGTAGCGTTAGTACATAAATAACATGTACCCAGTACGTATCCAATCTAACCTCGAAGAAGTAGTGATGAGAGGTCGACATCGACACTTACTATGGGCTAACAATGAAATACAGGAATGCTATATAAGCATAGAAAATGTGAATAATAATATTAACACAATAGCAACAGTGATTAAATGATTCTTAACTGATAGTACATTCCAAAAGTCTTCCACTAACACATACTAATTCCAAGTAAAGCTCAGGCAATTAAATAATTATAACCTCTCAATTCATGAAAATATTATCAATTGTGTTCGGGCTCCCAGCATTAACACGCACGATTTATGTCGAGGTTGTACGGCCCGATCTAGAATAATGTGTGCACTACCGAGGGTCGAGCGGCACGAACCATAGATGCATCTATTATACTACTAGGTGTTCGGCCCGCTCCACAAGAAGAGATGATACTTTATGAACATCCAATTTAAAAGCTATTATAAGGCTAATACACAAAGAAGCACAATTTCTATTAACGGTCAAGTAACCCGCCAAAACTCAAGTAAGTGAAATTCGGTATTTACAAATCCTTTATCAAGTTTCAATATAATTTAGGCACTTTAATTAAAAAGTAGGGTGCAAACATTATAAGTATTTCAGAATTTGGGTCCTAAACTACCCGGACTTAAGCATGATTAGTAGCTATGCACGGACTCTCATCACCTCGTGTGTACGTAGCCCCCACAATTAGAAAAAAATAGTAATTTAAATCAACTATGGGGTAAATTCCCTTTTACAAGGTTAGGCAAGAGACTTACCTCGTCTCAAAGCTCACTTTTCGGCCACAAATTCACTCTAAGGACCCAACGTGGTGCTGAACAATCCGAAGCTAATCAAATATTATATAAATTAATCAATATACGCTCAAAAGTTAATAATTTAACTATTAGAATAATTACCCAACTCAAATTGGAAGATTCCTAAAATTTACCCCCGGGTCCACGTGCTCGGAGAAATTTTCAAAGATAACTGTTACCCATAACCTCACTAACTCAAATATATAATTTTCACCCAATTCCATAACCATTTTCGTGGTTAAATCCCATTTTTATCGAAACCTAGGTTTTTCAACTAAACCCACAATTTCTATACTTTATATGCTAAGAATCTACCTGAAATACATGTATTAAACCCATCTCCTATATAAATTACTTACCTGAAAGTGCTAGGTGAAAACCCCTCTTCAAAGAGCTCAAAAATCTCCCAAAAGGTGAAAGAAATGAGCTAAAATTGCCTAAGTCCGAACACACTGCCTCCAGCGATTTCCGCTTCTGCGGACTTTGGGTCGCACCCGCGACGCCGCTTCTGTGGAACACAAACAACCCAACACTTGGCGCATCTACGGAAGGGTACCGCACCTGCGAGCCCGCTTCTGCGGCTCACCCCTTGCACCTGCGACCTTGACCACACTGGCCCCGTCCGTTTTTGCGGACCAAGTCCGTTTCTGCGACCCCAAGCTACCTTAGCTGTTTCCGCATCGGCGGCCATGCTCCGCATCCGCGACCTCGCAGGTGCGGAATTTTTGCCGCACCTGCTCTCCCAGGCCATCTCCACCAGCCTCGCACCGGCAATGAAGAAACCGTACCTGCGGCCATTCCATCTGCAGGTGCGAAAACACTAGGCTCAGCAGTAGCAGCACTCCCAAGTTTCAAGGTTCTAATCCGTTTGCGATCTGAATTTCACCCGAGGCCCTCGAAACCCCGTCCGAGCATACTAATAAGTTTGTAAATATACTACGGACCTACTCGACCTCTCAAAACACGAAAAATAACATCAAAACTAAGAATCACAACCCAAAACCAAATAGAATCAACTTATGAACTTCAGGCTCTTCCAATCTATTCCGAACACGCCGAATCATACTTAAACTACTCAGAATGAAACCAAATTTTGCGTGCAAGTCTTAAATTACCATACGAGACTATTCCCAGGCTCGGAATCCCAATTGGACCCCGATAACACAAAGTTTTACTTCAAACCAAATTTAAAGAACTTTAAAACCTTTAATGCGCCAACTTTCAACTTTGTGCGCCGAAACGCTCCCGGGTCATCAAAAACCTGATATGAACATACGCCCAAGTATAAAATCATCATACAAACCTATTGGGACTGTCAAATCCCGATTCCGAGATCGTTTATTACAAATATTGACTCAAGTCAAATTTAACCCTTTTAAGTCAATATTAAGGAACCAAGTATTTCGATTTCAACCCCAACCCTTCCAAACCCAAACCAACCATCCCCGCAAGTCATAAAACAGTAAAATCACATACGAGAGGTCTTATTTAAGGGAACGGGGTTCTAAAAAGCAAAATGACCGGTTGGGTCATTACATTCTCCACCTCTTAAGCAAACGTCCGTCCTCGAACAGGTCTAGAAACATAACTGGAGTGTCGAATAAGTGTGGATATTTGTCTCGCATGTCCCCCTCGATCTCCCAAGTTGCCTCCTTAACTAGTTGACCCCTCAACTAAACCTTTACCGCAGAAATCTTCTTGGACCTCAACTGGCGAACCTGCCTGTCAACAATGGCAACTGGCTTCTCCTCATAACCCAGGCTCTCATCTAACTGAACCATGATATAGTCTAACACATGCAACATGTCAGCATGATACTTCCGGAGCATAGACACGTGGAAGATCGGATGAACTCTTGATTGACTGGAAGGCAACGCAAGCTCATAAGCAACCTCCCCAACTTGTCTCAACACCTCAAATGGACCTATAAACCTTGGGCTCAACTTGCCCTTATTCCCGAACCTCATGATTCCCTTCATCGGCGAGACTTTCAAGAGAACCTTCTCGACCACCATAAATGATAAATCACACGCCAGTTGATCCGTATAACTCTTCTGTCTGGACTATGCTGCACGAAGTTGCTCCTGAATCAAATTTACCTTTTCCAAGGCATCCTTCACTAAATCAGTACCATATAACTTAGCCTCGCCGGGATCAAACCATTCGATGGGCAAACGAAATCGCCGATCATATAAAGCCTCAAAGAAAGCCATCTCTATGCTGGACTGATAACTGTTGTTGTAAGTAAACTCGGCCAAAGGCAAAAATCGATCCCACTGCCCTATGAATTCAGTCACACATGCTCTGAGCATATCCTCCAAGATATGAATCGTCCGCTTAAACTGCCCATCAGTCTGTAGATGAAAGTATGTGTTGATCTCAACCCGGATCCCAACTCACTCTATACTGCCCTCCATAAATGCGAAGTAAACTGAGGGCCTCTATTTGATATGATGGAAACATGCACACCATGCAACCGAACAATCTCCTGAATGTAAATCTGGGCCAATCTCTCTGAAGAATACGTGGTCACAACCGGAATGAAGTGTAACGAGATGGTCAAGCTATCAAAATGACCCAAATTTCATCAAACTTCCTCAAGGTCAACGGCAACCCAACTATGAAGTCCATAGTGATGCACTCCCATTTTCACTCAGGTATAACCATCTGCTGGAGTAGGCCACCCGACCTCTAATGCTCATACTTAACCTGCTGGCAATTTAGTGTAACGACCCGGCCAGTCGTTTTAAAAGTTATAGTCCCACTCCCCTATTTACTGCTCATTCTCTGCTTTATAACTGTTATGTAACTTTTTGGGGTAGTCGGATCGGGTACAGTGAGGTTTTGGAATGAATTAGAACACTTAGTTCCAAGTTTTAAGGCTTAAGTTCAAATAGTGACCGGATGTCGACTTATGTGCAAACGACCCCGGAATAGAATTTTGATGATTCCAATAGTTCCGTATTGTGATTTTGGACTTAGGAGCGTGTTCAAAATTTTATTTGGAAGTCCGTAGTTCAAATAGGCTTGAAATGGCTAAAATAAGAATTTAAGTTTAGAAGTTTGACCAGGGAGTTGACTTTTTGATATCGGGTTCGAAATCCAGTTTCAAAAATTTTTATAGTTCTGTTATGTCATTTATGACTTGTGTGTAAAATTTGAGGTCAATCGGACTTGATTTGATAGGTTTCGACATCGAATGTAGAAATTGAAAATTCTTAAGTTTCATTAAGCTTAAATTGGGTGTGAATTGTGATCTTAGCGTTGTTTGACGTGATTTGAGGTTTCAAATAAGTTCGTATGATGTATTAGGACTTGAGTTTTAGATGGTTAACGGATCAAAAGTTATACTAAAATAGCTGCTGTAAATTTTCTTATACTCGAAATGCAGAAATCGAGCCCAGGATCGAAGTCCAGAAATCGAGCCCAGGATCGAAGCCCAGAAATCGCGCCCAGGGTCGAGGGCCAGGATCAAAGCCAGGGTTGAGGGCCAGGATCGAGGGCCATGATCGAGGGCCAGGATCGAGGCCATGATCGAGGGCCAGGATCGAGGCCATGATCGAGGGCCAGGATCGAGGCAGGACCGAGGGCTGCCTAGGCAGAATTATAATATAGGGGACTTCGTCCCATTCGCCATTTTTGACAAATTGTAGCTTGAGGAGAGGCGATTTTGATAGATTTTCAAGGAAAAATATTAGGGTAAGGGATTCTAACTCGGGTTTGGTCAATATACACGAATATATCATTGTTTTCACCATTTAATTAGTGTTTTGAGATAGAAATTTGGAAAAATTTTAGAAATCACATAGAAACGAATTTTTGAGATTTTGATGTCGATTCGGAGTCGGATTTGAGTGAAAATAGTATGGTTGGACTCATAATTGAATGGGTTATCGGATTTTGTAAGTTTTGCCGGATTTCGAGATGTGGGCCTCGCGGACGATATTTGAGTTAATTTCGGATTTTTATTGAAAAATGTAGTATTTTCTTATGAAATTGATTCCTATAATTTTTGTTGACTGTATCGAATTATTTTGGCTAGATTCGAGCCACTCAGAGTCGGATATTCGTGGAAAAGGAATTCTTAACGATTGATTGAGCTTGGTTCGAGGTAAGTGGCTTGCCTAACTTTGTGTGGGGGAAATCCCCTTAGGATTTGGTACTGTTTTGATATGTGAGCGTCGTGTACGTGGGGTGACGAGCACGTACACGGGCTAATTGTTGTAAAAACCCGATTTCTACTAAGCAATAACCTATTTTTCCTTCTTATTTGAGTCTTATCAACATGTGTAGTATCCTGTTAGACTAAAATAACATGCCTACTTGCCTTAATTGTTTATCTGAACTACGCGCAGCATGTTTTAGTGAGATTCCTATTTTTCCTTGACTTGAACTTAGTCTCAATTGTAGTTTTTCTTGCTGTAACTGTTATTTCTGTTGGTTGAGCTGCATATTAACTTTGGGACTATGGAACGGTATTACGGGAGATCCCCCTGTACTGCATATTTATTTTGGGACTACAGAACAGTATTACGGGAGATCCCCCTGTCTTGCATATTTACTTTGGGACTACGAAACCGTATTCCGGGAGATCCCCCTGTACTGCATATTTATTTTGGGACAACGGAACGGTATTCCGGGAGATCCCCCTGTCTTGCATATTTACTTTGGGACTACAGAACGGTATTCTGGGCGATCCCTCTGCACATTTATGTTTGGCACTATGAGACGGTATCTCGGGAGATCTCCTGTTGTATTTCTGTGTATTGAGCTGTTACCTTCTATGAATTCTTTCTTGTTAAATTTCAGTCTTTATTTTACTGTGATATATTATTCCTGCCTTACTTTATTATTATATATACCAGTAGGGTCCTGACCTGAACTCGTCACTACCCGACCGAGGTTAGGCTTGGCACTTACTGGGTACCGATTGTGGTGTACTCATGCTACTCTCTGCACATGTTTTTCGTGTGCAGATCCAGGTGCTCTTTATCAGCGACACTATTAGTGAGCCGGGACAGCTTTGGAGACTTCAAGGTATATCTGCCGCATTCGCAGCCCTTGGAGTCCCCTTCTAATCTTTCACATGTCCATTATCTTCTGTATTTTTCTTTTGTTAGACTCTGATGTATAGAAACACTAGATCTTCCTTCTATAGTTTGCGATTCACGATGTTTCGGGTTTTGGGATTGCTGTGTAGTATATTGAGGAGTTGGTTATTGTACATGCCAAGTGGCATGGTACCCAGTTATAGTGTTATTGCTACAGTTAGTTGTTAAATTTATGTTTTCATTTCATTTATTCCTCAAATTATTAGGCTTACCTAGTCATAGAGACTAGATGCTATCACGACGTCATATAGAGGGGAAATTGGGTCGTGACAAGTTGGTATCAGAGCTCTAAGTTCGTTGGTGTCGTGAGTCACAAGCCAGTTTATTAGAGTCTCACGGATCGGTACGGAGACGTCTGTACTTATCTTCGGGAGGCTATGGAACTGTTAGGAAAATTTCACTACTTTGATTCCTTTTCGTGCGAAAATATGTTGACTTCAAAAAAAAATTCTAAACTTTTGTATTCTATTCTCTCATAGATGGTGAGAACATGTACGAGCGGATCTGATGACCAGGCACCCGCGCCCCCTACTAGAGCCGCGAGAGGCCGAGGCCGGGGTAGAGGATGAGGACGTCTATGTGGTGCAGCCATGTCACGTGCACGAGATGCTACAGAGGAAAACCTAGTAGCTCCAGCTGGAGGGAGACACCTGAGGTAGCTGTTTCTACACCAGCCCTCCAGGAGACTCTAGCCCAATTTCTGAGCATGTTCAGCACCTTAGCTTAGGCTGGATTGATTCCACTTGCTCCTGCCACATCTCAGGACAGGGGAGGAGCACAAACTCCCGTCGCCGGTACTCCAGAGCAGCGGGTTCAGGTCGACCAGGTTCCAGAGATTGTACCAATGCAACTAGTAGCTCTAGGTCAGCCTGAAGTTAGGGCAACAACTTCCGAGGTGGAGCAACTCATACTTGAGAGGTACAAGAAGTACCACCCACCTACCTTTAGCGGATTGGCTACAGATGATGCTCAGGGTTTTCTGGAGGAGTGTCATCATATTCTCCGTACTATGGGTGTAGCGGAGACGAGCGGGGTTTCTTTTACTACATTCCATCTTAGAGGAGCAGCCTATTAGTGGTGGCGTGCTTATGATTTGAGTAGTTTGGATGAGGCAGTTTCACTTACATGGACTCAGTTCTCGGACATGTTTTTGAGAGAGTATGTCCCTCAGATCCTCAGAGACTCATGGTGTGCGGAGTTTGAGCAGCTGCACTAGGGATCCATGACTGTGTCAGAGTATGCAGTCTGTTTCAGTGATTTGGCCCGACATGCACCGGCCTTGGTTGCCACAGTTCGAGAGAGGGTTCGATGGTTTATATAGGGACTCCACCCCAGTATCCGGATTAGTATGGCCAGGGAGTTGGAGATGGATATTTCTTATCAGCAGGTTGTGAGTTTTGCTAGGAGATTGGATGGCATGCTTACCCGGGATAGAGAGGAGAGGGAGGCCAAGAGGTCTCGAGAGACTGGTTCTTATTCTGGTGCTCGTGCCCCAGCAGCTCGCCATGGTAGAGGTTATGTGAGTCGCCCCGCTCATTCAGCTCTTCCAGCCGCCAACGGTGTTCCAGCTCCTTCTAGGCCCCAAGAGCCTTATTATGAACCGCCATTATCTAGTCTGCCTCCTATACGGGATGTTCCTAGCGGCCAGTCCAGCAGACCTGGCCCGAGCTAGTCACAGCAGCCACGCCCTCCCAGAGCTTGTTTTGAGTGTGACAACACTCTCCATATGGTGAGGGATTGCCCCAGGTTTAGGAGGGGTGCACCTCTACAGACTTCTCAGCGACAGCATGCCCCACCGGGTCCTCAGGCTATGATTACAGCACCAGCTGCCACTCTACCTGCTCAGCCAGCCCGAGGTGGAGGTCGGGGAGGTAGAGGTCGCCTTAGAGGGGCAAGCCAGGCCAGATATTATGCCCTTCCTGCTCGTACGGAGGCAGTTGCTTCTGATTCTGTCTTTACAGGTATTGTTCCAGTCTGTCATAGAGATGCGTCGGTATTATTTGACCCAGGCTCTACATATTCCTATGCGTCCTCTTATTTTTCCCTATATTTGGGCATATCTCGGGATTCTTTGAGTTCCCCTATTTATGTGTCTACTCCTGTGGAAGATTTTCTTGTTGTGGACCACGTGTATCGGTCGTGTTTAATTGCTCTTAGTAGTTTTGAGACCATAGCCAATTTATTATTGCTCAACATAGTGGACTTTGATATTATTTTAGGCATGGACTGGTTATTGCCCTATTATGCTATTCTCGATTGTCACGCTAAGACCGTGACGCTGGCTATGCCAGGACTTCCGCGATTAGAGTGGAAAGGTACCTTAGAGTATACTCCCAGCAGAGTTATTTCATTTCTTAAAGCTCAACAAATACTTGAGAAAGGGTGTGACGCGTATCTAGCTTATGTGAGAGATCAGCGCTGAGCGCTGATAGCTTGTAGTGAACAGCCCCATTATGAAACCAACCGAAAGCAGCCTTTGGTACTTAAGTAGTTAAGGATTCAAGGTCGGAAGAATCGGAAACAGACTCGAAAACGGAACCCTTTCTCTAGCGGCCTCGTCAGTATTGATACCCCTATAGTTGAGTCAGGTCCAGTAGTGAGGGACTTTCCAGATATGTTTCCAGCTGATCTTCCGGGCATGCCACCCGACAGAGATATTGATTTTGGCATTGATTTGTTGTTAGGCACTCAGCCCATCTCTATCCCTCCATATCGTATGGCTCCTCCTAAGTTGAAGGAGTTGAAGGAGCAGTTACAGGAGTTGCTTAGCTTTATTCGGCCCAGTGTATCACCTTAAGGTGCTCCTGTCTTATTTGTGAAGAAGAAAGATGGTTCTATGCGGATGTGTATTGATTACCGCCAGTTGAACAAAGTCACAGTGAAGAAAAGGTATCCATTGCCTCATATTGATGACTTATTTGTTCAGTTACAGGGTGTCAGAGTGTTTTCCAAGATTGACTTATGCTCAGGCTATCATCAGTTGAAGATTCGGGAGCCAGATATCCCGAAGACTGCTTTCAGGACCAGATATGGTCACTATGTTTTTTTGTTATGTCTTTTGGGCTGACCAATGCCCCAACAGCTTTTATGCACTTGATACATAGTGTGTTCCAGCCTTATCTTGACTCATTCATCATTGTGTTTATTGACGACATTCTGGTGTACTCCCGGACTTGAGAAGATCATGAGCAGCACCTGAGGACTGCACTTCAGACCTTGAGAGAAAACAAGTTATATGCAAAATTTTCAAAGTGTGAGTTTTGGCTAGACTCAGTGGCATTCTTGGGTCATATAGTATAGAGTGATGGGATCCAGGTGGATCCGAAGAAGATTGAAGCAGTGCAGAGTTGGCCCAGACCGTCCTTGGCTACAGAGATTCGGAGTTTTCTTGGTTTGGCAGGGTATTACCGTAGATTTGTAGAGGGTTTCTCTTCTACTGCTGCACCTATGACCAAATTGAACCAGAAGGGTACTCCATTCAGGTGGACCGAGGAATGTGAGGAGAGCTTCCACAAGCTCAAGACAGCTTTGACTACAGCCCCAGTATTGGTGTTGCCTACAAGCTCAGGGTCTTATATTGTATATTATGATGCATCGCGGATTGGTCTCGGCACGGTGTTGATGCAGGATGGTAGGGTGATTGCCTATGCGTCCAGACAACTGAAGGTGCATGAAAAGAACTATCCTGTCCACGATCTAGAGTTAGCAGCTATTGTTCATACCTTGAAGATTTTGCGGCATTATTTGTATGGTGTTCCTTGTGAGATTTACACCGATCACCGGAGTTTGCAGCATCTATTCAAGCAGAAGGATCTTAATTTGAGTCATAGGAGGTGGTTGGATTTACTTAAGGATTATGATATCACCATTCTCTATCATCCCGGGAAGGCCAATATAGTGGCCGATGCCTTGAGTCGTAAGGCGGAGAGTTTGGGGAGTTTAGCATATCTACCAGCAGCAGAGAGACTATTGGCGTTGGATGTTCAGGCCTTAGCCAGCCAGTTTGTAAGATTGGATATCTCTGAGCCGAGTCGAGTATTGGCTTGTATGGTCTCTCGATTTTCTCTTTATGATCGTATCAGGGAGCGTCAGTATGATGATCCCCATCTGCTCGTCCTTCAGGATAGGGTTCGGCGAGGTGATGCAAGAGATATCACTATTGGAGATGATGGTGCATTGAGGATGCAGGGCAGGCTATGTGTGCCCAATTTAGATGGTTTGCATGAGTTGATTCTCAAAGAGGCTCACAGTTCGTGGTACTCTATTCATTCGGGTGTCACAAAGATGTATCAGGACTTGATACAACATTACTGGTGGAGGAGGATGAAGAAGAACATAGTAGAGTATGTGGCCCGATGTCTAAATTACCAGCAGGTGAAGTATGAGCATTAGTGGCCAGGTGGGTTGCTTCAGAAGTTAGAGATTCCAGAGTGGAAATGGGAGCGAATAACTATGGATTTCATTGTTAGACTTCCACGAACTCAGCGGAAGTTTGATGCAGTTTGGGTGATTGTGGACAGGTTGACCAAGTCAGCTCATTTAATTTCTGTGATGACTACTTATTCTTCCGAGCAGTTGGCTCGAATTTATGTCTGCGAGATCGTTTGACTTCATGGCGTACATGTATCCATCATCTCTGACCGGGGTACGCAATTTACATCACGGTTTTGGAGAGTTGTACAGCATGAGTTGGGTACTTGGGTTGAGTTGAGCACAGCATTTCACCCTCAGACGGATGGACAGTCCGAGCGCACTATTCAGATACTGGAGGATATGCTCCATGCGTGTCTGATAGATTTTGGGGGTGCTTGGGATCAGTTCTTGCCACTTGCGGAGTTTGCCTACAATAACAGCTACCAGTCGAGCATTCAGATGGCTCCGTATGAGGCCTTGTATGGTAGGCGGTACCAGTCTCCAGTGGGTTGGTTCGAACCGGGCGAGGCTAGGCTACTGGGTACAGACTTGGTTCAGGATGCCTTGGAGAAGGTTAAGGTGATTCAGGATAGAATTCGCACAGCCTAGTTCAGACAGAAGAGTTATGCGGACCGGAAGATTTGCGATGTTGCATTCATGGTTGGTGAGCGAGTCTTGCTCCGGGTTTCGCCTATGAAGGGTGTTATGAGGTTCGAGACGAAGGGAAAGTTGAGCCCTAGGTATATTGGGTCTTTTGAGATTATTGAGAGATTTGGGGAGGTGGCTTACAAACTTGCACTACCACCTAGTCTCTTTGCAGGTCATCCAGTATTCCATGTTTCCATGCTCCGGAAGTATCACGGCGATCCGTCTCATGTGTTAGACTTCAGTTCAGTTCAATTGGATAAGGATCCATCTTATGTTGAGGAACCAGTAGCTATTTTGGACAGTCAGGATCAAAAGCTGAGGTTAAAGGACATTGCTTCCGTGAAGGTTCAGTGGAGGGGTCATTCGGTTGAGGAGGCGACTTGGGAGACCAAGCAGGATATGCGCAGCCTTTATCCTCATCTTTTAACCACTTCAGGTATGTCTCTATGCTCGTTCGAGGACGAACGATTGTTTTAAGAGGGGAGGATGTAACAACACGGCCAGTCGTTTTAAAAATTGTAGCCCCACTCCCCTATTTACTGCTCATTCTGTGCTTTATAACTGTTATGTAACTTGTCGAGGTAGTCGGTTCGGGTCCGGTGAGGTTTTGGAATGAATTGGAACACTTATTTCCAAATTTTAAAGTTTAAGTTCAAATAGTGATCGGATATCGACTTATATGCAAACGACCCCAAAATAGAATTTTGATGATTCCAACAGCTTCGTATGGTGATTTTGGACTTAGGGGCGTGTTCGGAATTTTATTTGGAAGTCCGTAGTTAAAATAGGCTTGACATGGCTAAAATAGGAATTTAAGTTTGAAAGTTTGACCGGGGAGTTGACCTTTTGATATCGGGGTCAGAATCCAGTTCCAAAAATTTTCATAGCTTTGTTATGTCATTTATGACTTGTGTGCAAAATTTGAGGTCAATCAGACTTGATTTGATAGGTTTCGACATCGAATGTAGAAGTTGGAAATTCTTAATTTTCATTAAGCTTGAATTGGGTGTGAATTGTGATTTTAGCATTGTTTGATGTGATTTGAGATTTCAAATAAGTTCGTATGATGTTTTAGGACTTGTTGGTGTATATGGTTGAGGTCCTGAGGACCTCGGGTGAGTTTCGGATGGTTAACGGATCAAAAGTTGGACTAAAACATCTGCTGCAAATTTTCTTCTACTGGAAATGCAGAAATCAAGCCCAGGATCGAAGCCCAGAAATCAAGCCCAGGGTCGAGGGCTAGGATCGAAGCCAGGGTCGAGGGCCAGGATCGAGGGAGATGATCGAGGGCCAGGATCGAGGGCCATGATCGAGGCCATGATCGAGGGCCAGGATCGAGGCAGGACCGAGGGCTGCCTGGGCAGAATTATAAAATAGGGGACTTCGTCCCATTCGCCATTTTTGACAAATTGTAGCTTGAGGAGAGGCAATTTTGATAGATTTTCAAGGAAAAATATTGGGGTAAGTGATTCTAACTCGGATTTAGTCAATATACACGAATATATCATAGTTTTCACCATTTAATTAGTATTTTGTGATGGAAATTTGGGAAAATTTTAGAAATCTCATAGAAATGGATTTTTGAGATTTCGATGTCGATTCGGAGTCGGATTTGAGTAAAACTGGCATGGTTGGACTCATAATTAAATGGGTTGTCGGATTTTGTTAGTTTCGCCGGATTCCAAGACGTGGGCCTCGCGGACGAATTTTGAGTTAATTTTAGATTTTTATTGAAAAATGTAGTATTTTCTTATGAAATTGATTCCTATAATTTTTGTTGACTGTATCGAATTATTTTGGCTAGATTCAAGCCATTCAGAGTTGGATATTTGTGGAAAAGGCATTCTTACCGATTGATTGAGCTTGGTTCGAGGTAAGTGGCTTGCCTAACTTTGTGTGGGAGAAATCCCCTTAGGATTTGGAACTGTTTTGATATGTGAGCGCCGTGTACGTGGGGTGACGAGCACGTACACGGGCTAATTGTTGTAAAAACCCGATTTCTACTAAGTAATAACCTGTTTTTCCTTCTTATTTGAGTCTTATCAACATGTGTAGTATCCTCCTAGACTAAAATACTTGCCTACTTGCCTAAATTGTTTATCTGAACTCTATGCATCATGTTTTAGTGAAATTCCTGTTTTTCCTTGACTTGAACTTAGTCTCAATTGTAGTTTTTCCTGCTGTAACTTTTATTTCTGTTGGTTGAGCTGCATATTTACTTTGGGACTACGGAACGGTATTCCGGGAGATCCCCATGTACTGCATATTTATTTTGGGACTACGAAACGGTATTCCGGGAGATCCCCATGTCTTGCATATTTACTTTGGGACTACGGAACGGTTTTCCGGGAGATCCCCCTGTACTGTATATTTATTTTGGGACTACGGAACGGTATTCCGGGAGATCCCCATGTCTTGCATATTTACTTTGGGGCTACGGAACGATATTCTGGGAGATCCCCCTGCATATTTACGTTTGGGACTACGAGACTGTATCTCGGGAGATCCCCTGTTGTATTTCTGTGTACTGAGTTGTTACCTTCTATGAATTCTTTCTTGTTAAATTTCAGTCTTTATTTTACTGCGATATATTATTCCTACCTTGCTATATTATTATATATACCAGTAGGGTCCTAACCTGACCTCGTCACTACTCGGCCGAGGTTAGGCTTTGCACTTATTGGGTACCGATTATGGTATACTCATGCTACTCTCTGCATATGTTTTTCGTGTGCAGATCCAGGTGCTCCTTATCTGTCGCACTGTCAGTGAGCCGAGATAGCTTTGGAGACTTCAAGGTATATCTGCCGTGTCCGCAGACCTCGGAGTCCCCTTCTACTCTTTCACTTGTCCATTATCTTCTGTATTTTTATTTTTTTATACTCTGATGTATAGAGACACTAGATCTTCCTTATGTAGTTTGTAATTCATGATGTTCCGAGTTTTGGGAATGCTGTGTAGTATATTGAGGAGTTGGTTATTGTACATGACAAGTGGCATGGTACTGAGTTATAGTGTTATTGCTACAGTTAGTTGTTAAATTTATGTTTTTATTTCATTTATTTCGCAAATTGTTGGGCTTATCTAGTCATAAAGACTATGTGTTGTCACGACGTCATACGAAAGGAAAATTGGGTCGTGACATTTAGGCACCTCGCTACATACTCAACTATGTCCTTATTCATCCGCTGCCACCAATAATGATGCCTCAGGTCGCGATACATCTTCATAGCACCTGGATGAATAGAATACCGAGAACTGTGTGCCTCATCTAGAATCTTTTCCCTCAACCCATCCATATTAGGAACACATAGATGACCCTGGAGTCGAAGAACACTATCCTCACCGATAGTAACCTCCTTGGTACCACCCTGTAGTACCGTCTCTCTGAGAACCAATAAGTGCGGGTCATCGTACTGGCGAGCCTTGATCTGCTCGAACAGTGAAGACTGGGCGATGACGCATGCAAGAACTCGGCTGCGCTCGGAAATATCCAACCTCACAAGTATGTAAGCCAAGGACTGAATGTCCAAAGCTAATGGCCTCTCCTCTGCTGATATGAATGCCAAACTACCCATACTCTACGCCTTTCTGCTCAAGGCATCTGCAACCACATTCACCTTGTCCGAATGATAAACGATGGTAATATCATAAACTTTTAGAAACTCAAGCCACCCGCGCTGCCTCAAATTGAGATCCCTCTGCTTGAACAAATATTGCAAGCTACGATGATCGGTGTAAACCTCACAGGACACCCCATAAAGATGATGCCTCCAAATCTTAATAGCATGAACTATCGTGGCGAACTCGAAATCGTACATGGTGTAATTCGTCTCATGGGGCTTCAGCTAACGTGAAGCATATACAATAACTCGCCCCTCCTACATCAACACACAACCCAGGCCAACACATGAAGTGTCGCAATACACAGTATACATCCCTGAATCGAAAGGCAACACTAACACCGGTGTTGAAGTCAATGCGATCTTGAGCTTCCGAAAGCTTCCCTCACAATCATCGGACCACCGGAACGGATCACCCTTCTGGGTTAATCTAGTCAAAGGTGCTGCAATAGATGAGAAGCCCTCCACAAACCGATGATAATAACCTGCTAACCCCAAGAAGCTCGTGATCTCGGTCGCTATGGTAGGACGAGGCCAAATCTGAATAACCTCGATCTTCTTGGGATATACTTTAATACCCTCGCCTGATACAACATACCCCAAAAAATGCCACAGAATCCAACCAAAACTCAAACTTGGAGAACTTAGCATATAGTTTCTGTTCCCGCAAGGTCTGAAGCACCACTCTCAAATGTTGTTCGTGCTCCTCCATGCTACGCGAGTAGATCACAATGTCATCAATGAAGACAATGACAAATGAATCAATGTATGGCCTGAACACCTGGTTCATCAAATCCATGAACACCACCGGGGCGTTAGTCAAATCGAAGGACATCACTAGAAACTCATAGTGGCCATATCTAGTCCGGAAAGCCGTCTTCGGAATATCCGAATCACGAATCTTCAACTGATGATACCTCGATCACAAGTCGATCTTAGAGAACACCCTGGCACCCTATAACTGGTCAAATAAATCATCAATACGCAGCAACGAGTACTTGTTCTTAATGGTAACTTTGTTCAACTAGCGGTAATCAATGCACATCCGCATAGTCCCATCTTTCTTCTTCACGAATAATACATGTGCACCCCAATGCGACACACTCGGTCTGACGAACCCCTTTGCTAGCAACTCTTCAAGTTATTCTTTTAACTCTTTCAGAGCCATGCAGTACGGTGAAATAGAGATAGGCTGGGTACCTGGAGCCAAATCGATACAGAAATTGATATCACGATATGGCGGCATGCCTGGAAGATCAAAAGGAAACACATCGGAGAACCCCGGACCACGGCACTGAATCAATTGCTGGAATCCCTGTAGTAGTATCTCAAACATAAGCTAGATAAGCCAAACAACCCTTCTCAATCATATGTCGAGCCTTCAGAAAAGAGATAACCCGACTAGATGCACTAACGGATGAACCCTTCCACTCCAATCTAGGCAATTCTGGCATCGCCACGGTAACAGTCTTGGCATGGCAATCAAGTATGGCGTGATATGAAGAAAACTAGTCCATGCCCAGGATGATCTCAAAGTCGGTCATATCGAGCAACATAAGATCCGCTCTAGTCTAATAACCACAGAAAGTCATGATACATGACCGATAGATCTGATCCACCATAATAGAATCGCCCACTGGTATGGACACATAAACATGTGTACCCAAAGATTCACGAGGAACACCTAGAAAATGAGCAAACATAGATGAAACATATGAATATGTAGACCCTGGATTGAAGAGTATTGAAGCATCTCTACTGTAGACAAAAATAATACATGTGATCATGGCATCTGCGGCTACTATATTTGGTCTGGCTGGAAAGGCATAGAACCTGACTGGAGCACCACCTGACTGGCCTCCACCTCTAGGACAGCCCCTACCCACCTGCCCTCCGCCTCTGGGTGGTCGGACGGCTGGTGTGGTAGCTGGTGCTGTAATCATAGGCTGCGGGCCCTGCTGCATTGCCTTGCCCCAAAGCCTGGGGCAGAACCTCCTCACATGACCAAGATCCTCGCACTCGAAACAACCTCTCGGTATGGTGGACTGCTGACCTGATGTCTGACCCTGACGGCCTGAAGGCCCACTGGAGGAACCCTGAATAGCTGGTGGACGATAGGAGCTCTCTGGGATGGCGCTGAAATAGGGCTGCACTGGAGAACCCCGAGGAGGCGACGCTGCTGGATACGTGGGCCTGCTAGACTGACCCCTCACAAATTGACCTCTGCCCCCAGTCGGAGCACCAATGAACCCCCTAGAATATCGAAATCGCTTATCCCTCGTCACCTGCTCTTAGCTCTGCTGACGAACACCCTCGATCCTCCGAGCTATCTCCATAGCTAGCTCATACGAAGTCCTCAACTCACCCTCTCGGGCCATAGTGGCCTGGGTACCAGAGTGCAAACTTGCAACAAACCTCCACACTCTTTGCATCGATAGGAAGTATCATAAGTGCATGGCGAGACAACTTAGAGAATCTCGTCTCATAATCGGTCACCGACATCTGGCCCTGCTGGAGCTGCTCGAACTGAAATCGCAACTCTTCCCTCTAAGAGAGTGGAGTATATGTGTCCAGGAAGAAGCTTGTGAACTAGTCCCAAGTCATGGGAGGAGAACCTATTGGTCTGCCGAGAAGATAGGACTGCTACCATCTACGGGCCTTGCCCTCCAACTGAAAGGTGATAAAGTCCACCATATGGGACTCTAATATCCTCATGTTGTGCAGTCTGTCCCTACACCGATCAATAAAGTCCTGGGGTCCTCATGTCGCTCACCTCCAAAGACAGGAGGATGAAGCCTGGTCCATCTGTCCAATAGCTTCTGCGGCTCGCCGGCCGCAACTGGTCTGGGCTCAGGTATAGCTGCTGCAACTGGCTGAGCTCCGCCCATGGTTAGTGCGCCCGGGGTCTGATATACGGTAGCTACATGCCCTGGAGCCTGATCGGTAGCGGTCTGTGCTCTCCCTCCCGCCTGAGATATGGTTGGGTCCGCTGGAAATAAACCAGCTTGAGTCATAGAATCCATGACCCGTAGCATACGGCCTATGACCTCCTGGAATCTCGGTGCGGACATGAAATGCACTGGGCTGGCTCCGCTGCAGGCACCTCGCCATGCTCCTCAATAATAGGATCCTCTACTGGATCCATTGGTGGCATAACTAGAGAAACTCTAGGATGCCCTCATTCTCTACCACGAGTTGGAGCCCTCCCTCGGCCTCTAGCAACAGGGGGAGCAGCTCCTCCACGGTCGGGTACATTTGCCGCGCGCATTCTCACCATCTGTGAGAGAATAAGAGTAAGATACTTAGCATAACATCAACTGCACGATAGGAGATGAAGAAAGAGTAGCGTTCTAACATCTTATAGCCTCTCGAAGATATATACGGACGTCTCTGCACCGATCCGCAAGACTCTATTAGGAATGCTCATAACCTGTGAGACCTACGAGAACCTAGTGCTTTGATACCATGTTGTCACGACCCAATTCCTACTATAGGCTATGATGGCACCCAACGTCACCGCTAGGAAAGCTAACGGTGAACTAACCATGTAATTGTTCTTTTTAATAAATTTCCAATTAGTTGAATTTCATTTATTAAGAAAATAAGGAGTAAAAAAATTAATAAAGTAAAGCGAAAGCTAATGAGTGAGCAAATGCAGTGAAATAAATGCTCCAAAACCATAAAGTCTATTAGCATGTGTTCCAAGACCTGGTGTCACAAGTGTATGAGCAACTAGTAGAATATACAAAACTCTAAACTACTGTCTGAAATAGAGTAGACAGAAAATAAATGCAAAAGAGAGACTCCGAGTGTTGCAGAACGAGCTTAGAAAGCATCTCACCACTAGACCTCGGGGTAACGGGGGTGCGCGCGGGGATGAATGCTAGATGCACCTGCCTCAGATCCTGTACGATTAGTACAGAAGTGTAGCGTGACTACATAAATAACATGTACCCAGTAAGTATCCAGTCTAATCTCGAAGAAGTAGTGACGAGGGATCGACATCGACACTTACTATGGGCTAACAATGAAATACAGGAATGCTATATAAGCATAGAAAATGTGAATAATAATATTAACAAAATAGCAACAATGATTAAATGATTCTTAACTGATAGTACATTCCAAAAGTCTTCCACTAACACATCCTAATTCCAAGTAAAGCTCAGGCAATTAAATAATTATAACCTCTCAATTCATGAAAATATTATCAAGTGTGTTCGAGCTCCAAGCATTAACATGCACGATTTATGCCGAGGTCGTACGGCCCGATTCAGAATAATATGTGCACTGCCAAGGGTCGAGCGGCACGAACCATAAATGCATTTATTATACTGCCGAGACGTTTGGCCCGCTCCACAAGAAGAGAGTATACTTTATGAACATCCGAGCTATTATAAGGCTAATACACAAAGAAGCATAATTTTTATTAACGATCAAGTAACCCGCTAAAACTCAAGTAAGTGAAATTCATTCTTTACAAATCCTTTATCAAGTTTCAATATAATTTAGGCAATTTAATTAACAAGTAGGGTGCAAACATTACAAGTATTTCACGATTTGGGTCCTAAACTACCCGGACATAAGCATGATTAGTAGCTACGCACGGACTCTCGTCACTTCGTGTATACGTAGCCCTCACAATTTGAAATAAATAGTAATTTAAATCACCTATGGAGTAAATTCCCTTTTACAAGGTCAGGCAAGAAACTTACCTCGTCTCAAAACTCATTTTCCGACCACAAATTCACTCTAAGGACCCAACGTGGGGCCGAACAATCTGAAACTAGTCAAATATTATATAAATTAATCAATATATGCTCAAAAGTTAATAATTTAACTATTAGAGTAATTACCCAACCCAAATTGAAAGATTCCTAAAATTCACCTCCGGGCCCACGTGCCCAGAATCTGGAAATTTTCGAAGATAACTGTTATCCATAACCTCAAGAATTCAAATATATAATTTTCACCCAATTCCATAATTATTTTTGTGGTTAAATCCCATTTTTTATCAAAACCTAGATTTTTCAACTAAAATCACAAATTCTACACTTTATATGCTAAGAATCTACCCGAAATATATGTATTAAACTCATCTCATATAGAAATTACTTACCTCAAAGTGCTAGTTGAAAATCCCTTTTCAAAGAGCTCCAAAATCGCCCAAGAGGTGAAAGAAATGAGCTAAAATTGCCTAAGTCCCGACATTAAATGCCCTCACTGCCTCTAGCGATTTCTGCTTTTGCGGACTTTGAGTCACACCCGTGACGCTGCTTATACGAGCAAAGGACCGCTTCTGCGGAACACACACAACCCAGCACTGGGCGCACCTGCGGAAGGGTACCACACCTGCGATCCCGCTTCTGCTGCTCGCCCCACGCACCTGCGACCTTGCCCACACTGGCCCCCGTCCGCTTCTGCGAATTTTCCTCCACTCTTGCGGGCAGGCGCCTGTGGAACAAGTCCGCTTATGCAACCCCAGGCTACCTTAGCCATTTCCCCATCAGTGGCCACGCTCCGCATCCGCGACCTTAGGTGCGGAATTTTCCTCGCACCTGCGCTTCCAGGTCATCTCCACAGCCTCGCACCCGCAATGAACCAACCACACCTGCGGCAATTCTCCGCAGGTGCGAAAACACCAGGTTCAGCAGCAACAACACTCCCAAATTTCAAGGTTCCAATCCGTTTTCGATCCGAATTTCACCCTAGGCCCCCGGAACCCCGTCCGAGCATACCAACAAGTTTGTAAACATACTACGGACCTGCTCGACCTCTCGAAACACAAAAAACAACATTAAAACTAAGAATCACAACCCAAAACCAAATAGAATCAACTTATGAATTTCAAGCTCTTCCAACCTACTCCGAACGCACCGAATCATACTTAAACTACTCAGAATGACACCAAATTTTGCGTGCAAGTCTTAAATCACCATACGAAACTATTCCCAGGCTCGGAATCCCAATCGACCTCGATAACACCAAGTCCTTCTTCAAACCAAATTTAAAGAACTTAAAAAACCTTAAATGCGCCAACTTTCAACTTTATGCGCTGAAATGCTCCCGGGTCATCCAAAACCCAATCTGAACATACGCCCAAGTCCAAAATCATTATACGATTCTATTGGGACCGTCAAATCACGGTTTCGAGTTCGTTTATCACAAATGTTGACTCAAGTCAAATTTAACCCTTTTAAGCCAATATTAAGGTTGTGGTTTTTACTCTCTTGAGCAATGGGGTTTTTCACATAAAAAATTTCTGTATCGTTTAAATTCGCAATTATTTTTGTTTGTGTCTAGCTGCTTAGTTCTAAGACCAGGTTCTTTGAAATCGGGTTAATAGGATAAAACACAATTCAATCCCCTACTTATGTCTGGTTCAAACTCTAAAATAGTAGATATGATGCATGATGATTACAACAGTCCACCTAAATGTACCCTAGCTAGCCATATTTTGTTCTTGTTTTTTTCTGAGGCTCCAAAAGTTTTTTTTTTGGGTATATACCTCGTTGATTCTATGCAACATAATAGCTCCATGTGCATGACTTTTACGTCAGTTATGGTCGGCTTAATTTGAAAGACATCTATGAGCTCAAATTACCCGATATTCATATTCATGCATGGAGTAATCTAGCTAGTATTTTAACTTGTGCATTCTTTCTCGCCTTTTTCTTGAATATTTATTTCGTAAAGTAAGATTGCTTGAGGAGTTCCTTTCTCTTTTAACTATATCTCTCGTTCATTTGTGTGCATGCCCGGTATAATGCATGTGGATTTTGAGTGTAGTTTGGTACTCAGAAAAGAAAAATATTACATGCATTATTCAAATAATTAATATCAGAGAGTCAATGCACAAATAAAGGTAGGAATTGAAGAAGAAAACCTTGGAGCAAGTTTACAAGAAGCTCTCGCTATTATTAGAATTCTCAAACCGGTGATTACATCATCACAAAAAGATATATCAGTTCATGCATGTGCAAACCCCATTGTTAAGTTAAAGCATGTCCTTGCACATAACGAAACAAGAACAAAGTAGGACAACAAAGTTAAGAAACAAAAAAAAAAAAAAAAGTTTTCTGATATATGAGGGAAAAAACTGCATTATAGATGATGGTGATGACAGATTCAATTCATCTTCATCTCTACGTGCAGGAAATGTCGTCGAATTGAAGGGTTTCTTGGTGTAAGAGAACCCCAAAAAATTCCACCGGCTTTGCTATGAGGCTGATGGCCTATTTGTGGGTATTGTACCTCAGCACGTGAGTTTTCTATGCGGATTCTGATATGATATTATAGCACGTGAGTTGTCTGTGCAGCACGTGAGTTGTCCATGCAGATTATAGCGCTTGGGTTATAGGAGACCCTCTGGAGTCTGAATGCACTGCCTCAATAACTCTATGCACAAGTTGGTGGTATTTTAGGTACCCCTTGACGCTGTAATTCTCCCAACACACTGTCTACAGCGGGAGGTTTCAGTCCGAGGGGA
Source organism: Nicotiana tomentosiformis (assembly GCF_000390325.3). Taxonomy (NCBI): domain Eukaryota; kingdom Viridiplantae; phylum Streptophyta; class Magnoliopsida; order Solanales; family Solanaceae; genus Nicotiana; species Nicotiana tomentosiformis. The sequence continues at coordinate 25,890,168 of NC_090818.1, forward strand.
AGTGGCAGCCATGGCTTTGATAAAACATCTCCAATAGCCGCATCTATGCTCTCCTTTGACTGTCAATTATTCACAAATATGTTAGTAAAACATATTGAAAGCTTCGAAATGAAATTAACGTACTGAGCAAATATACCTTAAAAAAATTCTCGAACATGAGCACTAAAACAATGACACCTACTTCAATAGACAACAATGACCTAAACGGAAAATAATATGTACCAAGTTTAGCGAATAGAAACGATCTTGACTATGTATGCTTAAGGATTTAGCTTATATGTGATGCTATAAATGATTTTTGTATTATTAATGTTTTAAACAATTATAGTATGTCACATGCTTCATTTTTCAGATTACTAATCTCAATTATTATGAAAAGTTACCCTTAGTCAATATTTTTTTGGGTACTATTGGTGTATAAAAGTTAAATTCTATGCTTAAAGTAGCTAATAGGAGTAATAAATTGTATATATACATGCACATGGAGCTGTGTACCAAAAGTGTTGCAAGTGTCATATTTTAGAACCGTCGTTCAATCTTAGTATGCATTTATATCTACCTTGACTAAGTAAGAATTGAACCTCATTTTGGGTACAATAAGAAGTACAAATTCATTAAACATATTAACCTATTGCATGAGCATGATGCTGGAGTGAAAAGGCATTCATTCAAGTGCATGGTCCGTTTAAAGTGACCAAGTAAATAAAATTAATGTACGTACTTTCTTATTTTTAACAATTTGTACAATGCATGAACTAAATCAAGAATCATGAGAGAAGCTAATTAAGGGGGGAGAGAGAGAGAGGGCATACAGGATGAAAGTCACAAGGAGGTTTGGGAAGAGGTTGTCCAGCTCCGGCGACGGCAGTTCGAACGCCAATGCCGGGGTCTACTTTGTACATGGCGGCAGGGGGTGGAATGCCTGGGACTGGATGAGGAGCATGATATCTCTGCATCAATTTATTCTGACTATATAAGCCAAACTTTTTAAAAAAAGATACTAGTACTATATATGCCAAGAAACACATGGTCTGTATTTACAAAAATCCAAAAGTAATTAAATTGCATATACTTCCTTAGAAGTAATAATTCAAAGAGCATTAATGATTAATTGATTGAATAGTTACCGTTGGTGCTATAGGTGCTGGAAAGTAAGTAGTTCCTGGGGTAAGAGAATTTGGTATCTGCAACAACAGAAAAAGGAGAATTTGTCATTCTATTCTTGTAGTCAAACATAAACATTTCTTAGTAAAATGTTTAATTTTAAGGTCAAATTTGTTATTACTAAAATTATTAGTATCTCACTTACAGTTAATTCATTTATGTTTCTACAAAAGAATACACTCTTTTATGTTTTCTTATTTAAATATTTTCAATATAATATTTTTATGTTAAAGGCATAATATAATTAAGTAATTAAAATCATACTTTTTGTAACGACAAACTTTTAGACAGACGAGATAGTCACTTAGTTTAACATATATACTGCTTCCACTCAAAAAATTCAAGTTGATGTAGTTAGATTTCCTAATTTATAAGTTGACATATTGGATTCAATTGTCAACTGCCCCAATCAAATATAGTTCATTGCTCCATCCCAGAATCATTTATCCAGCATGAGCCCCTGGTAGTTTACAGAATAAATTGATAACCCTCCCTCTCTATCTATCTATCTTTGAGATATTTGGATTTTTCAAACTCCATAAACATGCAGAATAGAAATGCTATTCCATTTAGACCAAGACGTGTAATACTAAAAGATAGAGCTTCCCCCTCCCAACTCACCAACCAAAACAAAAAGTAAAAAGAACTCACCCGTTGATGATGTGGATGCCAGAAAGAAGGATCTGCAGGTGGTGAAAGATGAAGATGAGAAGGAGGTGGCCAAGCTGGCGATGGATGCTGGTGAGGAGAAGGTGAAGGTGCTAAATGTTTAGGCCACATGTGCATATATGATTGGTCGACAGATGGATGACCCCATACATGTAAGGGTCTAAAATGAGGCATTGGAGTTGCCATTGGAGGAGGAGGAGGAAAGCCAATAGTCGGCGCAGGCCATGGGTTTATCTCTCTCTTTCCTCCTCCGCCTCCGGCAGCTGCACCGCCGTAGATTTGCCTTCTTTGGCTCCAGCTCGCCGCCTCGGCTTCTCTTGCAAGTAAATGCTTCCTATGGGATCGATATTTCTGCACATTCAACAATTTCCATCAAACTACTTGAACTCGATATTCCGTGGGATGACTACAATTCTGAAGATGCAGTATTTATAACCAAACGTTTGTAACAAACAAAGAAAGGGAGTCTTGGCGTAACGGGTAAAGTCACGTGATCAGGAGGTTACGAGTTCAAGCCGTTGCAGAAATGCAGGGTAAGAATGCGTACAATATACCCGTGTGGTCCGACCTTTCCCTGGATCCCACGCATAGCGGCACTGAGCTGTCTTTTTTTGTAACATAAACGACTTAGCAAGTCATTTTTTATACTTAAGTTAGTACATTCATATGCTTTAGAAATTTGAACCAGGAGGATCCAGTTGTTTTTTTTTTTTGTGTGTTCTAGAGTGTTTCCAATTTGAGCAAAGCAGAAAACTTCCTATTTTCAGATGAATTCTGCTTCTCTCTCTAAAGAATATGCCATTTTATTTTTGGGATTAGAGAACAAGGGAAAGTATACAAATAGTAGTTTCCTACTTTTCATCATTGTCTAATCTATTCCTTTCAAAATGCAGTGGAACAGCTTTGCCCAGAAGGAAGAACCATTTTATATAACCATAAAAAAGAAAAAGGGATGTGCAAAACTAAATCGAAAGTTAAAGGGAAGAGAGAAGATTAAATACCTGAAGATGACTGGCAATGTTATGGCGAGTGAGACAATCGATTCCCATAATTTCCAAAATTCTAGATGGAACTGCCTTATCTACACCTAGCTGCTCTACTGCTTGTACAAATCTTCTGTGCAATTCTGGCGTCCAATCCACCTTCACACAGTTCAAGAAAACTTCCCATTTTATCACCAAAACTCAAGCCATAAAAATAAATTAAAAGAAACTTCTTTTAGATTCGTAACAATGTAAATAAAACATAGTAGTATCTCCTAACTTTACTGTCAAATATTCTGCGTTTCTAATATAGGATTTGTAGACACCCACGATTTCTCGTGAGGTTTGCTTCCCATTTGTGAAATTCCATAAATATGAAAGAGAGTTAGGTTATTTGAAAATTAGTCATTTCCTATTTATCAAAGGTCGAAAAAATGATTAAAATTTTCGATCTTCTTTTTCTCTTTACCTTAACTTTCCTCTTCCCTTGAGGATTATTTTTGGATTGAGCAGATGACTTTTTGCCTTTATCACTTTCTTTATGCAAAGGATTCTGATTCACTGGTGGTGCAGATTCTTCACTCTTTTGAGCACTCACAATTTCATCTCCCTGATAATTCAGGCTCGTTAACCCCGAACCAAGATCTGAAGCTGAAACTGATGATGTTTTTTCCACTTCCTCTTTTCTTAAACAACTCTCTTGTTCTACATTTTTTATAGTAGTAGGAGTAGAGATATTATAGTTGTTCACATCAGATTCATCGCCACTACTAACTGAAAATTCAGCAAAAATCTCTGCGTCCATCTCCAAATCTGGTAGCAAATCTCCGTCGTTGATCCCAACAAAAAGGTCATCAAAATCAATACTGTCGAGCAAATTCTCACCCATAAAATCTGGAAAATCGTCACCTCCTCCGATCGTGAAACTTTCCATCTCGTTACCCCTTTCATCTTTGTTCGTTGTGTTACTCAAAGATGACACAGCAAGCATTACAATAACACAATAACCAAACACGTAATTATTTGAACTGCAGTTACGTGAATTTAACGTTGCATGCCAAAACTGGAACACAAATAAAAAAGACAATTAATTAGTTAAGCCTTAAACTGAGGAAAATGGTTTGGTTGTGGGGAGTATATGCCGAAAATGGTTTGTGTTTGATTTTGAGAAATGTCTTCTTATTTTCTTTTTGTTGTTGAAATAGTAGTAGTACTAGTGTAAGTATAGGGAGCGTGGAGAGCGAAAGATTTAATCTACACCACAACTTGTGTAAAGGGGGCGTCTCTAAGATTTGTAATTTTCTTTTTGTTTTGTCTTGTGCTATTATAGAAATAAATATTTGTTTTCAGTATTAAAGGGGTTTGTGGATGGTCTTTTTTTGACATAGAAATAAATCTATAGAAAGTGTTGGTGAGCTGTTTTATTAGATATCTTTTAGTATTAAATTGAGAGAGCCTAAGGGATGAAAGGTTGCAAGTTGATGACAGTCAAGTCAGACGTGGTAGGGCTGTGCTGGAAGTGGATTTATATATGTATTATGAGCTCATCTATATCTGTTGAAACAGTAAAAAGAAAAAGGATATTGTCATGTATTTGGTCATATTGCATTCTCAACATGTGTTTGCTTTAATTACAATAACATTCTCGCTTATAGAATTAAGTTTGTATGTTATATAGAAACTTTTACTGGAAAAGAGACCTTTGATTTTTTTTGTGAGTTGAATTGTCAAAGCCGAAAAGACTCTAAACTAAATTAATATTGTGATTATTTATGCGGCAAAGGGCCAAATGCCCCTATATCACGAGAAAAGGTTTAAACTTATTTATTGTTATACTTTGAGTCCAAATATATCACTTTCGTAATATTATTGGTTCAAATATATTCATCTTCTGTTAAGTTTGTCCAAAGTGGGCATTCAATCCTATGTGACACTGACATTTGATGAGGTGGATGCCACATGGTTTGCCACTTCACCGCCTCTAACCCATTCTACCCCTCCCTTCTATTTTAGTTTTAACCCTCATTACCGCTACCATAAAAAATATTGTATTTTAAATTTTAGTCTTTTATATATAGATTAGGGGCATTGAGGTGGAATGTCATGTGGCATCCACCTCATCAAATGTCAATACCACATAGGATCGGATGTCTACCTTGGGCAAACTTAATAGAAAAGGGGTATATTTGAATCAATAATATTACATCAGAGGTATATTTGGACCCAAAGTATAACAAACGGTATATTTAAATCTTTTCTCATAATATAGGGATATTTGGCCCTTTGCCATTATTTATGACATGAATATGATGGTAATTAGCTAATATATAAATCCTCTCCCCACTTACCGTTAGGAAGCAAGTTTTGAGCTTATGATGAAATAACACAAAAAAGGGTGATGCAAATAATAGTGTTAATTAGTAGTTCTTGAGCCTATTGTCGAGCTAGATAGTGGATTAATATAAGTGTGGAATGAGATAAATTCGAGTACTCCGTAAACGAAAACTTACATAATAATTATTACAATGCTATGTCTCCTACATAATGATTATAACCCAAAAATCAAGTGAATAGAGTGAGTCTATCGTATTAAATAATTAATTAGATAAATACGACCAATTCAACCTAATTAGAATCGCACACTACTCTCACTGATGCATACCAGGGCAAACTTGCGAGCGACTTTGTGTTAAACAAAGATGACAACAATGCTTATATTAACATGCTTTTCCAGAGAGCAAACGAAATGGGTGTTTGTAATTATTCCCTTATTTTCTCAAGTCTTAGGAACTTCCATATATTTATATATATATATATATATATATTGACTAATAGAATGCGCATGGAAAAAGGAAAATTATAGGGAAACCAAAAAATAAGAAGAACATGTTACTTGAGTGTTCCATCGTCAACAACTAAAATTGACAGTCCAAATTGGAATAGCATTGACTTGTTAAAAGATGTGGTGAGATGTCAAGCAATGATTTGTCCATCCTCTGCACCCTCAAAACAATGGTTATAGCAAACGTCAAACGGTCATATATACCTTTCTACTAAAATAGTTTAAGAATACCCTTCGTTATATTATTGGGTTATTTATACCCCTGCAGTCATACTTTGGATTCAAATATACCTCTGATTTAAACGGAGGGACACATGTCATCATCCTGTTGGTCAATTCTAAATATCTCTTAATTAATTAAAAGACTCATTATCCATACCCGAAAAATAATTTTTTTTTTTTGTAAAAACTGGAAAAAACTAAAAAAATATTTTTACTAAATACTGAAAAAAATGAAAATATTTTTTTTCTAGTTTTTACAAAAAACTGCTTTGAAAAAACTGAAAAATATTTTCTAAAACAATATTTTTGTAAAAACTGAAAAAAAAAAAAAAAATTTCTAAAGCAATTAAAAACTGAAAAAAACTGAAATATTTTTAACTAAAAACTGAAAAAAAAAATAATTTGTTTTTTCATTTTTTACAAAAACACTGCATTAGAAATTTGCTTTTTAGTTTTTTTTTTTTCATTTTTTACAAAAAAATATTTTAGAAAATATTTTTTAGTTTTTAAAGCAGTTTTTTTGTAAAAACTGGATAAATAATATTTTCTTTTTTTTCAGTTTTTACAAAAAAAGTTGCTTTAGAAAATTAATTTTAAGCTTTTTGTTTTCAGTTTTTTTCAAAAACATTGTTTTAGAAAATATTTTTCAGTTTTTTCTAAAACAGTTTTGTTGTAAAAACTGGAAAAAAAAATATTTTCGTTTTTTCAGTTTTTTCCAGTTTTTACAAAAAAAAATTACTTTAAAAAGTTGTTTTTCGGGTATGATGAATGGGTCTTTTTAATTAATTAGAAGATATTTAGAATTGACCAACAGGACAATGACGCGTGTCCCTCCGTTTAAATGAGGGGTATATTTGAACCCAAAGTATGACTGCAGGGGTATAGATAACTCAATAGTATAACGAAGGATATTCTTAAACCATTTTCGAAAGTAGAAGGGTATATTTGGTCCTTTGTCGTATAGCAAAACACTTCCTGCATTTAAGATGCCTTAATAACTGAACAGTCTCAATCAGTTTTACGATATAGTAGCTAGCACGATTAATATCATTTTCTATTGAGTCATTTTCTTTGCATTCATATCCTTCTCATTACTCTTCCCATAAGACCAACGAAATTGGATGAATAAATCTTCTTGTGATCATTATAAATAAGATTGTAGGTCTGGAAAAAAAAATGAAACGATGTCTTTTTCGTATTAAACGCCCTCAAATATTTTAAGATAACTTTAATTTATCAAAACGACTGTATTCAGGATCTAAATGAATATTATTTTTTTGGGGGAACTCCATGCAAATATAAATTACACAGAGATTTGATATACATTTTTGAAAGAAACCATAATAGCGGTCGGACATTGCAATTCAAGACCTCATGCCAGTGAGGTTCTCCCCCGTTTAATCGAATATACGCTACCTATCAAACTTGACTTCTTTTATACAGTGTGTGCGGCCAAATATTTATTTGTTTCTAGTATTTATATCAATTAAAGCAGTTATAATAAGATAGGGGTCTGAATCAAATCCTACACCGCCTCAAGGTGGTAAAAAAAACCTGAACAGTTACTGTTTATCCGTAAAACGGTACAGTTAAATTTATTGCGTGGTTTATAGACAAGCGAATTGATTTGATCCAAAAATAATAAAGAAATAGGATGAAAATTAAGAATTAACGATTGAAATTGAAGAATATAACAAGCCCGGTTCCGAACTCAGCGTTCCCGAGAGCAAAAGTGTAAATAATGATAAAATGAAATAAAAGCTGCTGAATTTAGAGCAAAAATAGTAAAGTAAAACTTTTGTGTGCGGAAAGTTTCATATATCCTTAAAATGGTTGCTAACCCAGCTATTTATAACTCTATTTAGAGAAACAAGATTCTCGGATCAAGCCCCTCTTAAATGATAATAAAAGAATCATTTATAAACATGTAACGACAGGCCTTGAATGCAGATATTCTCTACAACGGTCGTTCATTTAGTGATGACGAATATTCCCTCATTGAATATTGTCCAATGGCAAACCTTTGAACTTCTACCGTCAACTACGTTTCTTTTGAAATTTATCTGGTACTGGTCATACCCGTTATGTCCGGTATTGGTTGCTCCATGACTCGTCCTTTGCTTATCTTCGATTTCACGTGTCCTGTTACCATTCGACCATATGTTATTAACCAATTTTACTTCATACAGTTATAAATTATAAATTATAGTGAAAATACATGTGACTTAATCATGATTAAGTGATAACTTTATCTATGAAAATACATATATTGTATTCTACAATTTGATATAGGTGCCGAATATGAATAAAATTTTCTTCTAAATGTTATGGAGTGAAAGTACAAGAGGAGAGGGGTGAATTGTACGCCTATTAAAAATTCGTCAACTATATTTAGACTTAGTCGACTGATATGGAGACAACCTACACGAAACTGTTAGTCCTTTCGATTTAAGTAAATATAAATCACAACAAACAGTAAAAGCACAAAATATAGTATGAGAGCGATAAGGTAAATGACACCAGAAATTTTTATACTGGTTCAGAACCAATATGGTATCCTAATCCAGTCTCCTTGGCTTACAAGGAGGTTATCTCTTTGAGCTCTTTGTAATTTGAATATGTACAGCCTTTGTGATTTTCAGCGTTCACCACCAACGTTTACAAGGTTGGTTTTCACTCGCTCACCAACAACGAGCAAGGATTGGTTTTGACACGCTCACCAACAACGTATAAGAGTTGATTTTTACTCGCTCACCAACAACGACACTTTGGTTTTTACTCGCTCACCAAAGAAACGAACAATGACTCAACCTCTCAGTATTTTTCTCCTTCTCTTTATCTTTTATGACACTTGTAAACTTAGGAATACAGTGCTTGACTAAGGTGTAGAAAGAGTAGGAAATGTTGGGAATAAACCCCCTACAAAAATAATATTCACAGTAATAAAAGCAGAATAATCACGTAGCACCGAGATACAATAATTAGCAAGAAAAAGAGTGACAATGACACCAAGATTTTTACGTGAAAAATCCTTTGAATAAGAAAAAAAATCACGGCCCCGAGACGAGCAACTGATATCACTATAGTAAGGAATTTTACACTTTGTAGGTCCGAGTAAAATACTCCAAAGACTACAACAACACTCAAAAGAAATAACCCTCTTTTGATATTCTCACCTCACTACAATATCGCTCACTCTCTATTTTTCTCACTGACTATTTTCTTATACCTTGTCTGTGAAACCTCACTTATAGCCGAAGCCTCACTCTCTAAAGCCTACTATATTTGATAATTTGCACACACTTTTTCTTCTTTTTCTTCAATGTTGACAATTCAACAAAGTTGGCTACCAACCCAAAGAAATTCAACAAAGTTGGCTACCAAACCAAAGGAATTCAACAAAGTTGGCTACCAAACCAAAGAAATTTTTCTTAGGCACATGCTTATTACTTTGGCTATTGAATGAGATGGAACCCATCAATCTCCCCCTCCAGTCTCATTCATCTAGAGGAGGTAGTATTGTCTTCTAGTTTGAGTGCATGCCGACAAGTTCTTTGCATAGCTCGAACTTGTCTCTTGGTACCACCTTGGTCAACATATCGGCAGAATTTTCACTGGTGTGAATCTTTTTGACCTGTAAAGATTCGTTCTCCACTCGCTCACGAATCCAATAATATCTCACATATATATGCTTTGTTCTTGCATGGTTCATGGAGTTCTTGCTCAAGTCTATTACACTTTGACTGTCACAATAGACGACATACTCCTTTTGATGCAATTCGAGCTCTTGAAGAAACCGCTTGAGCCATACCATCTCTTTGCCAACTTCTGTAGCGGCAATGTACTCTACTTCAGTTGTTGAAAGTGCAACACACTTCTGCAATTTAGACTGCCATGATATAGCTCCCCCTGAAAATATAAACAAATATCCAGCAGTGGATTTTTTGTTATCAATGTCACCTGCCATATCAGCATTTGTATAGCCCTTCAAGATTGGATGAGATCCTCCAAAGCACAAACAATCTCCCGTGGTACCTCTCAGCCTGAGTATCCACTTGTCTGCTTCCCAATGTTCCTTTCTAGGATTTTCAAAGAATCTGCTAACAACACCAACTGCATAAGCAATATCACGTCTGGTGCATACCATTGCATACATCAAGCTTCCGACTGCTGAAGAATAAGGAACTCTAGCCATGTTTCCTTTCTCCTCTACACTTTTAGGACACATATTCTTGCTCAACTTTAGATGACTATCAAGAGGTGTGCTGACTGGCTTAGCATTCTTCATGTTGAAGCGTTCTAGTATACATTCAATGTACTTCTCCTGAGACAGCCACAATTTTCTACTTGTTCGCTCTCGAACTATCTTCATACCCAGAATTTGTTGTGTTGGGCCCAAGTCCTTCATATCAAATTACTTGGACAAATCTCCCTTTAACTTTGCGATTAGCCCCTTGTCTTTTCCTATAATTAACATGTCATTCACACACAACAACAATATAATAAAGTTATTTTCAGAAAATCTTTTGAAGTATACACATGGATCAGAATATGTCTTTATGTAAGTTTGACTTTTCATGAACGAGTCAAACTTCTTGTACCACTGTCTTGGTGCCTGCTTCGATCCATAAAGACTCTTATTCAGTTTGCATACCATATGTTTCCTTTTAACTACTTCAAATCCTTTTGGCTTCTCCATATAGATCTCCTCTTCCAAATCTCCATGAAGAAATGCAGTTTTCACGTCCAACTGCTCCACTTCAAGATATAGGCTAGTTGCTAAGCTCAAGATTGTTCGAATAGAAGTCATTTTGACAACAGGTGAGAAAACTTCGTCAAAATCAATACCTTTCTTCTGCTCGAAGCCTTTTACCACCAATCGAGCTTTGTATCTGACCAGCTTGCCATTTCCATCTTTCTTGAGTTTAAAGACCCACTTACATTTTAGTGGTCTTTTACCGTTTGAAAGTTTAACCAGCTTGTACGTGTCATTTTTCTGCAAAGATTCCATCTCATCTTGCATGGCTTTCATCCACTGATTCTTTTCTGGATGGGACATCACCTCCTTAAGACTTTCTTGCTCCCCCTCATCACTGATGAGGACATAATACATGGAAGGGTACCTGCATGACTCTACCATTGGCCTTTCTGATCTCCTGAGAGGTTGAGGTTGAGGTTGTTCTTCTCCCTGAGTGGGGTGATCCACTTGCTCGACATCATCATCAAGATGCTCCCCCTGCTCAATAACCTCACCAGGTTGCTCCCCCTGCTCGGCAACCTCGTCGGTCGTACTTTCTGCACTTGTGGGATTATTAGAAGTAGAAGGAATAGTAACAAGGTTAGGAATAATACCATTCTTGTCCTTCTCTGACATATCATCAGCAGTTCCAACTTCACTTTCTTGGAAGACTACATCTCTGCTTCTGATGACTTTCTTCTTTACGGGATCCCACAATCTGTGTATCTGAATTCTTCATCTCCATATCCGATGAATATGCAAGGAAAAGATTTATCATCCAGCTTTGTTCTCTGCTCATTTGGTACATGTGCAAAATCTTTGCAACCGAACACCTTCACATGCGAGTATGATACATCCTTGTTGGTCCAAACTCTCTCTGGGATGTCAAACGCCAACGGAACTGATGGGCTCCTATTGATCAGGTAACAGGTTGTCTGATCTACTTCACCCCAGAATGACTTAGGCAGTTTAGCCATTCTGAGCATGTATCTCACCTTTTCCACAATGGTGCGGTTCATCCTTTCGGCTACGCCATTGTGTTGTGGGGTTCCAGGAACTGTCTTTTCATGGATGATCCCATGGTTTGAACAGTACTCTTCAAATTCCCTTGAAGTGTACTCACCTCCATTGTCACTTCGGATACGCTTTAGCTTTCGGCCTGTCTCCCTTTCCACCATAGCATGAAATTTCTGGAAAACTTGAAACACATGATTTTTGGTTTTCAAAATATAAACCCATAATTTTCGTGAAGCAACATCAATAAAAGTAATAAAATATTTATTACCGCTCATCGATTCAATTTTCATTGGACCACAAATATCAGAATATATCAAATCAAGTATGTTTAATTTTCTTTCAGACGATGTATGAAATGAGACTCTATGCTTCTTACCAAATAAGCAATAGTCATAGGGTTTTACTGTTGTACCTTTGGCATAAGAAATGAGTGATTTCTTGGCAAGAATCTACAATCCTTTCTCGCTCATATGACCCATTCTTTTGTGCCACAAATCTGCAGAAATCTCATCTTGTGCCGCATTCAATTCACCCTGGCATATTTCTACATTTGTCCTGTACAACGTGCCATGAGCAACTCCCTTTGCAATCACCAATGATCCCTTGGTGAGTCTCCACTTTTGATTTGCAAAATAGTTCTCGTATCCATCTCGGTCTAAAGCAATTCCCGAGATCAAGTTCATCCCCAAATCAGGTACATGTCGCACATCCTTTAGAACCAATGTGCATTCGACATTTGTCTTGATACAAATGTCACCAATCCCCGCAATCTTTGAGTAACTTGTGTTATCTATTCTCACAAGGCCGAAATCACCTACTACATATCTGCAAAAACGATCTCTTACCGGTGTGGCATGGTAAGATGCTGATGTATCAACCACCCATTCTGACTCTGGACCTGATAAGTGCATGCATTCCTCTTCCTCGTTTATACACAGGACAACATTATTATTGTTTTGCACCATGGAGGTTGTGTTATCATCATTCTCCTGGACACTAGTTTCACCTTTGCCCTTCCTTGAATTTGGGCAATCTCTTTTGAAGTGACCTGGTTGATCACAATTATAGCAATTTCTAGCTCTTGATTTGGATCGGTTCTTAGACTTTCCACGAGTTCCAGATCTACCATAGTTGCTGGAACTCCTTTGATAACTCATGCCTTTACCTTCTGTGATGAGAGCATGTCCTTGACTTTCAGGCTTCTTTCTCATCTTCTCATTGAGTAAAAGAGCCGATATGATATCTTTCAACTCAATGGTAGTCTTACCGTGTAGGATGGTTGTTGCCAGATTATCGTACGAAGATGGCAACGAGTTCAACAACAAGATGGCTTTATCTTCTTCCTCTATTTTCACTCCGAGATTGGCAAGCTGTGTGATTAGTCCGTTAAACACATTTAAATGTGACAAAAAATTCGTACCTTCACCCATGTGTAGGGCGTATAGTTGCTTCTTCATGTACAATTTATTTGTTAGCGTTTTGGACATGTATAGGCTTTCCAACCTTGCCCAAATGCCACGTGCGGGGTCTTCATCAATGATGTTATTTACCACATCATCTGATAAGTGTAACCTGATTGCACTAGCTGCCCTTTCATCTGAGTCAGCACAATCCTCAGCTTTCATGGTATCAGGCATTTTGGCATCAGCATCTAGTACCTTGTGTAATCCTTGTTGGATGAGCAGATCTCTCATCCTTCTTTGCCATGTTGAGAAACCGCTGTCTCCAATAAATTTTTCTACCTTATACTTTACTCCGGATATTTTTATTTTTCACCGAGTATAGTACCACCGACAGTGAATAGTATTTTTGTGAACGAGCAGAACCTGTGCTCTGATACCAGTTGTTGGGAATAAACCACCTAAAAAAATAATATTCACAGTAATAAAAGCGAAATAATCACGTAGCAACAAGATACGGTAATTAGCAAGAAAAAGAGTGACAATGACACCAAGATGTTTACGTGAAAAACCCTTTGAATAAGGGAAAAAACCAATGCCCCTAGACGAGAAACTGATATCACTATAGCAAGAAATTTTACACTTTGTCGGTCCGAGTAAAATACTCCAAAGACCACTACAACACTCAAAAGAAATAACCCTCTTTTGATATTCTCACCTCACACAATATCGCTCACTCTCTATTTTTCTCACAGATTATTTTCTTATACCTTGTTTGTGAAACCCCACTCTTTCTTTCTCTCTTTGTTGGTCTGTGGAAATGAGAGTTGAAGCTCTCCTTTATAACCGAAGCCTCACTCTCTAAAGCCTAATATATTTGATAATTTGCATACATTTTTCCTTATTTTTCTTCAATGTTGACAATTCAACAAAGTTGGCTACCAACCCAAAGAAATTCAACAAAGTTGGCTACCAACCTAAAGAAATTCAACAAAGTTGGCTACTAAACCAAAGAAATTCAACAAAGTTGGCTACCAAACCAAAGAAATTTTCCTTAGGCACATGCCTATTACTTTGGCTATTGAATAAGATGGAACCCATCAGAAAAGCTGTCTGTGAAGCTGGTACTGAGAAGTGTCTTCAACTGTTTCTTTAAATAGTTGTTCCTCTTGATGCAGTATCACCAGTTCATATTTGTTGAAGATCTTCCTTGATATGGTTTACTGATTTTTCTCATAATTGAAGTGCTTGGTTCCTTTTGGAGATTTGACCGTTGAATAAAATTTCTTTTATAGCAGTAGCATCCTTAATTCCCTTGCCATAAATTGATTGCTTGAAAGTGTACTTGAATTACAAATCTCCTCTATATTAGATGGCAGACCTTTGACGATTCTTACCATACTTGGACTTGGTCTTTTTTATCTCATTAGGAGAGAATCTTGATTTAAGGAATGATTCTTTAATAATTGATCCCATTCCTTTTATAACAAAGATTCTTTAATAATTGATCTCATTCCTTTTATAACTCAACACTGACATCTCCTTTATTCATGCCTATGTAGGAACTTGCAGAATTCTTCTTAGAATATTAGCTATCTTCTTTCCTTTTGTACAAGATCACCTATTTTGAATTTGCCTTCTAGTATTTTGCTTTCTTCCCTTGCAGGATCTTTATGTTATTTTCCTAGTGTATTGATTGACCCATTGATCTTGTCCTTCTTCCTCTTGGTTTGGCATCCTTCCAACATTTTGTGCTAATCTCTTCTAAACCGTGACCATGTTTGAGATTTCTTTCCGAATAACTTTTCCTTGTGCAATCTTCTTTCTTTTTCCAGGATTTCTTATTCCTTTTGGACCACCTTCTTGTTGTATCACTTTGTTGAAAATTGAGCGCGCTTCTTCTTATGACAGGTTATTTAGACAACCCAAGAGAGTTTCAATATCTTCTTCTTTGACTTTGGATCTGGACTTTTTTCTTCCAATATGAAGATATTAATGGCCATTTATTATTTTTACTACGGAAAGTTCAAAGGGAAACCTACTTATCCAGATGCGATTAATCCTTGCTTGTAAATCACACAGTTTTTCCATGCATACTTCCATGATATAGCCATTCCCCATTCATGTGGGGGATTGTTGAGGTTTTAATTTAAGATGTAATATTCTTAAAATGAGGGTGAATGGGAAATGGAGGGAAAATGAAATTTTGAGTAAAATTTTAAGTTTCCCCCTCTTAACAATGAGACATTGTCCCATATTGGAAGTGGAAGACATTTTTGGTGGGTATATATATAATTGCTCTTCTTGTAGCTCTTAAAGAGTTAAGAAGAAAGCAAGCCTCGCGCCGTCGTCGTCGTCGCTCGCTCGGCTCGGCTTCGGCTACGGCTACGGCTTCGGCTTCGGCTTCGGCTTTGGATTTGGATTTGGATTTGGTCAAATGATCGATTGATTGATTAATTTTTTGGACCAAATTTATTTGTTAATAGTAAATATTAACGTAAGATTATCCGTATTTGTAACGGATATTTTCCAATCCGTGTATTGATAATTTGGCAGCCGGATAATGGTCTTCCCACCATGAAGTGCTTGCTCCACAAACATGTAATGCTTGCTCCACCATGAAGGGTGGACGTTTGGTCTTGCACTCCTTCTTGGCTGCTATATATATGAGCAGCAAATGTTGAAGAAAGATACTCAACTCAACATACAATTCGCTCAACAAATTGGCTATACATTGCATTCCTTCCTCTCAGAACTTCCATACGTTTTTCTGAGTATATACTCCTTCGTTCTGCATTGTTTTTAACTTCAAACAAAGCAACTGTAAGTGTGATTTGCTACCGAACTTTGTGTTCGCCGAAACACTGGGGTTTGAAGTACCGCTACACCAGTGTGTTATTCGTTCTATCCTGGGAGGAAATAATCCATTACCTTGGGTACTAGGAGGGGATTAAATTCCTTAAGGAAACACTGTGAATTCAGTGGGCTCGAATTTATTATTATTATTTCATTACGTTAACTTATATTTTGCAGAATTAATATTTACAAATACAGCAATATTGACCGGGAATAACAATCTTAAGGAATTTAATATTTATTTCTGTACTTGTGTTATTCTTATTATTCTGCAAACTAAAACCTTTGTGGTTTGTGTACTCCCGTTTTGGAGAGTTAAGCCTTCGTGGCGTTTTGTTGGATATTAAAATCTATGTGATTTTTACTCCAGTTTGAAAACGTGTATTAAACGTTTGTTTGTGTCATTCTTTTCTAAAAGATGATGACTGAAAACGAAAACCAAGCTGTTCCGATGGCGACTGCCAACGCAACGACAAGCCGAACACCGGCGTTGGCACCGGCAGAAAAACCCGGAAAATTTTCCGGGATTGATTTCAAACGCTGGCAGCAGAAGATGTTCTTCTACTTAACTACGTTATGTCTACAGAAGTTCATCAAGGAAGATGTTCCTGATCTGCCGGATAAAACTCCAGATAATGAACGCTTTCTCGTGATTGAAGCGTGGAAGCATTCTGATTTTTTATGCAAGAATTATATTCTTAGCGGACTGGATGATAATCTGTATAATGTATACAGTAGCATGGAGACATCCAAAGAATTGTGGAATGCGCTTGAAAAGAAATATAAGACTGAAGATGCCGGGATGAAGAAATTCGTTGCCGCAAAATTTCTGGACTACAAAATGATAGATAGCAAGTCTGTTATTACTCAAGTCCAGGAATTGCAAGTGATTATTCATGATCTACTTGCTGAAGGTCTTGTAATCAACGAAGCATTCCAAGTAGCAGCAATGATTGAGAAGTTGCCTCCGTTGTGGAAGGACTTCAAAAATTATTTGAAACACAAACGAAAGGAAATGTCCCTTGAAGATCTCATTGTTCGGTTGAGAATCGAAGAGGACAATAAAGCTGCTGAAAGGAGAGGCCGTGGAAATTCAACAATAATGGGAGCAAATATTGTTGAAGCTAACAAAAAGAGGAAGAAGGCTTCTGGTCCGAAATACAACCCAAGCAAGAAGCGGTTCAGTGGAAACTGCTACAACTGTGGGAAAACCGGACACAAATCTACGGAGTGTCGTGCTCCGAAGAAAGACAAGAAAAGGGGTCAAGCAAACATGGTAGTAAACCATGATGATGTTGATAACTTGTGTGCCATGCTCTCTGAATGTAACTTGGTGGGAAATCCTAAACTGTGGTGGTTTGATTCAGGAGCCACTCGCCATGTTTGTGCAGTTAGAGAGGCTTTTGCTACCTATGCTCTTGC
This sequence comes from Nicotiana tomentosiformis, assembly GCF_000390325.3. Classification (NCBI taxonomy): domain Eukaryota; kingdom Viridiplantae; phylum Streptophyta; class Magnoliopsida; order Solanales; family Solanaceae; genus Nicotiana; species Nicotiana tomentosiformis. The sequence goes on from NC_090818.1 coordinate 25,907,481, forward strand.
TGAACCCGGAGAGACAGTTTATATGGGAAATGCTTCAACAGCAAAAGTTGAAGGATATGGGAAGGTATTTCTAAAAATGACTTCTGGCAAGGTCATGACTTTGAACAATGTCCTTCATGTTCCCGAAATGAGAAAGAATTTAGTCTCTACTGGACTTCTTGTTAAGCACGGTTTTAAGTGCGTCTTTGTATCCAACAAGGTTGTAATTAGTAAGAATGAAATATTTGTGGGAAAAGGTTACCTCACCGAGGGCCTTTTCAACCTAAATGTAATGGTTGTTGAAAATAATAATAATATTTCAGCTTCTTCTTACTTACTTGAGTCAAATGATTTATGGCATGTACGTTTGGGTCATGTCAATTATAAAACCTTACGGAAAATGATTAACTTGGAAGTACTGCCCAAGTTTGAATGCGAAAAATCAAAATGTCAAACATGTGTGGAATCTAAGTATGTTAAACATCCTTATAAGTCAGTTGAAAGGAATTCAAATCCTTTAGACTTAATTCACACAGATATTTGTGACATGAAGTCAATACCATCTCGCGGTGGAAAGAAGTATTTCATAACTTTTATTGACGATGGTACTCGATATTGCTATGTTTACTTACTGAATAGTAAAGATGAAGCAATAGACGCATTCAGGCAATACAAAAATGAAGTTGAAACGCAACTTAACAAGAAAGTAAAAATGATAAGAAGTGATAGGGGTGGTGAATATGAATCTCCTTTTGAAGAAATATGTTTAGAATATGGAATTATTCATCAAACAACAGCCCCTTACACGCCCCAATCTAATGGGATTGCGGAAAGAAAGAATCGCACATTAAAGGAGATGATGAATGCGTTGTTGATAAGTTCTGGTTTGCCACAGAACTTGTGGGGGAAGCCATTCTTACGGCTAATCGAATATTAAATCGAGTGCCCCATAGCAAAACACAATCCATTCCTTATGAACAATGGAAAGGAAGGAAGCCCAACTTGAATTATTTTAAAGTGTGGGGGTGTTTGGCAAAAGTGCAAGTTCCTAAACCCAAAAGGGTAAAGATAGGACCGAAAACCGTTGATTGTGTTTTCATAGGATATGCGACAAATAGTAAAGCATATCGATTTCTGGTTCATAAATCAGAAAATCCCGACATTCATAATAATACGGTTATAGAATCAGATAATGCTGAGTTTTTTGAAAATATATATCCGTATAAAAAGGAATGTGAGTCGTTTGGTGAAGGATCTAAACGACCTCGGGAAGAAACAAAAGAAAGTACATATAATCAGGAGAATCCAAGACGTAGTAAACGTCAAAGAACGTCTACTTCATTTGGACCAGATTTTGTGACTTTCTTATTGGAGAATGAGCCTCAAACATTTAAAGAAGCTATGACTTCTTCGGAATCATTGTTTTGGAAAGAGGCAGTCAATAGTGAAATAGAATCCATATTGAACAACCATACATGGGAATTGGTTGATCTTCCTCCTGAAAATAAACCTTTGGTTTCTAAATGGATTTTTAAGAGAAAAATCAAAGATGATGGCACTATTAATAAATTCAAGGCAAGGCTCGTAGTCAAAGGGTATAGACAACGAGAAGGTCTAGACTACTTTGATACATACTCTCCAGTTACAAGAATTACGTCCATACGGATGTTAGTAGCATTAGCTGCAGTGTATGGTCTTGAAATTCATCAAATGGATGTTAAGACGGCCTTCTTAAATGGAGAGTTGGAGGAAGAAATTTACATGGAACAACCTGAAGGGTTTGTGGTTCCAGGTAAAGAAAAGAAGGTATGTAGACTTGTTAAGTCTCTTTACGGACTAAAACAAGCACCCAAACAATGGCATGCGAAATTTGACCAAACAATGTTGTCAAATGGTTTTAAGATAAATGAATGTGATAAATGCGTGTACATTAAAAATGTTCCAAATCACATAGTCATTGTTTGCCTATATGTGGATGATATGTTGATAATGAGTAATGACATTGCCAACATAAATGCTACTAAGCGTATGCTCAATAGCAAGTTTGATATGAAAGACTTGGGAGTTGCTGATTTAATTCTGGGAATTAAGATCAATAAGACTCCTCAAGGTCTGGCATTGTCACAATCTCATTATATTAAGACAGTACTTGAAAAATTCAAGCACTTGGGCTTTAAAGTTGCAAAGACTCCAATTGACGTGAATCTTGCATTAGCAAAGAACAAAGGCCAAAGCATATCACAATTGGATTATGCTCGTGTATTGGGATGCTTAATGTATATCATGAATTGTACACGACCAGACATAGCTTGTGCTATAAGTAAACTGAGTCGATATACGAGCAATCCAGGCCAATCTCATTGGATGGCAATGAAACGAGTTTTGGGATATTTAGAACATACCCAGAACTTTGAATTGCACTACAGTAATTTCCCTGCGGTGATTGAGGGATACTGTGATGCAAATTGGATCACCGGTTCAACTGATTCTAAGTCCACGAGTGGATATGTATTCACTATTGGTGGAGGAGCGGTATCTTGGAAGTCGTCCAAACAAACATGTATTGCCCGCTCTACAATGGAGGCTGAATTCATAGCCTTAGATAAAGCCGGTGAAGAAGCTGAATGGCTCCGGAATTTCTTGGAAGACATTTCATTTTGGCCCAAACCGTTGGCACCAATATGCATACATTGTGATAGTCAAGCGGCAATTGGAAGGGCTGGGAGCGTCATGTATAACGGTAAATCTCGTCATATACGACGAAGACATAAAACCGTTAGGCAATTACTCTCTAGAGGAATTATCACAATTGACTATGTAAAGTCAAGTGATAATGTGTCGGATCCACTTACAAAAGGCCTAACTAGAGAGGTAGTTGAGAAATCATCAAGGGGAATGGGGCTATGGCCGAGAACAAGTCATTGTGGCGGTAACTCTACCTAGAAGACTGGAGATCCCAAGATCTAGGTTCAAAGAGATCAAACAAAGTCATTAATGACGGTTCAACATTGTCAAATAAAATTTTAGTCCATTCTCGTGATGAGACAATGTTCAGTACCAAGGATAAAGCATTAAGGCTTTTTAATGATTTCTAAATTTGATACGGGGTATATCAAATAGTGTATCTACAGGATGACACGTTTAGGAATCACCTATTTAAGTGTGAAGTGTGAGCCGCTTCAAGGAGAACTTTGTAAGGCCAGTTCTCTACGCACTTATGAAACCAGGCGGTGTTCATGGCTGAAACGAACACAACAATGAGAACCAAAGACGGTTAAGGGTTGATTGTGTGACTTATGGTTGTCTAGGTATACACCAAAGATCGACGGTTCAAAGATATCAAATCTACCGATTGACCGAGTATATCCGACATAAGTTTACTACGGAAAGTTCAAAGGGAAACCTACTTATCCAGATGCAATTAATCCTTGCTTGTAAATCACACAGTTTTTCATGCATACTTCCGTGATATAGCCATTCCCCATTCATGTGGGGGATTGTTGAGGTTTTATTTTAAGATGTAATATTCTTAAAATGAGGGTGAATGGGAAATGGAGGGAAAATGAAATTTTGAGTAAAATTTTAAGTTTCCCCTCTTAACAATGAGACATTGTCCCATATTGGAAGTGGAAGACATTTTTGGTGGGTATATATATAATTGCTCTTCTTGTAGCTCTTAAAGAGTTAAGAAGAAAGCAAGCCTCGCGCCGTCGTCGTCGTCGCTCGCTCGGCTCGGCTTCGGCTACGGCTTCGGCTTCGGCTTTGGATTCGGATTCGGATTCGGATTCGGATTCGGATTCGGATTCGGATTCGGATTTGGATTTGGTCAAATGATCGATTGATTGATTAATTTTTTGGACCAAATTTATTTGTTAATAGTAAATATTAACGTAAGATTATCCGTATTTGTAAACGGATATTTTCCAATCCGTGTATGATAATTTGGCAGCCGGATAATGGTCTTCCCACCATGAAGTGCTTGCTCCACAAACATGAAGTGCTTGCTCCACAAACATGTAATGCTTGCTCCACCATGAAGGGTGGACGTTTGGTCTTGCACTCCTTCTTGGCTGCTATATATATGAGCAGCAAATGTTGAAGAGATACCAAAAACTCAACATACAATTCGCTCAACAAATTGGCTATACATTGCATTCCTTCCTCTCAGAACTTCCATACGTTTTTCTGAGTATATACTCCTTCGTTCTGCATTGTTTTTAACTTCAAACAAAGCAACTGTAAGTGTGATTTGCTACCGAACTTTGTGTTCGCCGAAACACTGGGGTTTGAAGTACCGCTACACCAGTGTGTTATTCGTTCTATCCTGGGAGGAAATAATCCATTACCTTGGGTACTAGGAGGGGATTAAATTCCTTAAGGAAACACTGTGAATTCAGTGGGCTCGAATTTATTATTATTGTTTCATTACGTTAACTTATATTTTGCAGAATTAATATTTACAAATACAGCAATATTGACCGGGAATAACAGAATCTTCTGCCTCCGGTGCTTAAGCTTCCATCTTTGGCGTAATGAATATCTCATTTTGCCCTTAATTCTTGCCTCTTGATTTATGTACTTGAATTAATAATCCAATCAAATCCTTCTTCATTTAACTTGTCAAAAGTAAATTCACACAACTAAATATTTTTTGATTAAAACTTATGTTGGTTTGGTATTATCAAAATCAATACGTGAAACCTTGGGGCTAACATGGATGACTTATGAAAAATGTATATTAATTATAAGGTGTATAGAAATTAGAATTCGGACAGAGATGTGTTTCTGAAAGTCGTTCAACCTTGTATTATCGTTCACATTGTGACCTTAATCCTATCTTATCCCCTTCTCAAGACTTCATTATATTTAACGATATTTTTTTGGAACTGATTTCTGGCGAGGAATGTCAAACTGTCAAAGTAGAGGGTTCCATCTTGAAAGGAGAAGATTTTTTTTGCACCTCACTTAGTTTTTACATCACGCGAATAATTGCGACATAAATGTTTTACATACACATAAACTTGAGAAAAAGTTCAAATTGCCTTAGTATTTTTTGAAATTGTTCTATTTGGTCCGCCATTAGAAAATCGCTTGGTATACACTTGCGATTATGAATCTTTAGACTGAAATAAGTGAGTTCCAACTTCCACGTGTTCAAAACTTTCGAGAAAAAAGTTCAATTTTTTTTTCTAACTTTTGATTATAATTTAAAATTATCCTCAGTTGGAGCTCCATTAGGCTTTAAGTACAGAAATAGACTTTTTCCTAACTACATAAATAATGGTATTAGATTACGAAGTCTAATGGTGGACAAATAAATTGCTAAATTTCATATGGCATGCATGCATATTGAACTTGTTTTACTTATAAATTTTAATTACATAACTATGGAAGTAATATGTTATATATTTGCATGGTAATTTCTATAATTAAATTGATTAATTTGAATAGACATCATGTATGAATAAATCAAAGTGAATGTGGGTTTTTTGCTTTCTTCCTCGTGTACTGTTAAAAAAACCAAAGTACCAATTCCCACCCAGTCTAGGAAGTAATAATTCAACATAAATGCTTAGACATGGATCCAGTTATGATATTGTTGAAATAATGTCTGATAACATGCAATATAATATATATCAATATCTATCTATATTATTATAAAAGTGAGAACTTCAAAAGTTAAAAATTAAATTACCAGATTACCCTTCTAAATAACCGAAATATCTACTTATTAAAAATAAATAATTATTACTAAATTTATTTGAAGGGGTGTAATTTTTATTTGAAGGGGTGTATCATATTATTTACTAAATTAGAGTTTTTTTTGTTGCTTGCATCTTTTCGTAGTCAGTCATTTCAATTCAACGTTAAGAGTTAATGAAGAAAGTATAAATCATGCAACCTTCTTTACTTGTGATAAATGATCAAGAATGTTAGTTCAATAAAAGAGAAATTAATGCTTTCTTGGAGCTTCTTTGGCGGGTTCCTATTTCATGATAAGCATATACATCAAATGGAAGAAAACGGTTCGTAGACTCTTTACTTAATTCATTCTCTATATATTTATTTAAGTTGCTCCTACCAAACTTCGCTTAATTCTTTGTTTAATACTTTTTCTAGATTTTTGGATCAGTTGCTCATGGCAAATATCACAACCCAAAATCTGCTAAAGATCGTGATGGCGTCTAATACTGCCGCCAGGCAAGTCAACGGTATCTATCAACTCACTTACTTATTTTAGTAATTGAAATCAAAATTTTCCTTTAATTAAATCGTATGACATAGATTTTTACAGAGTAAGTGATAATATTTACACAATTACAACAACGAACAACCCGTAGGAACCCCCAAAATTCGGTGTCACAAGTGCATGAGCATCAACAAGAAAATATAATAAAATACAACATCTGTCTTGAATAGAAATTAGACAAGGGAATATAAATAACTCTGATGGAGACTCTGCAGACTGCGGATCGTGACATGAAATGCAACTCACGGTAAAGTCCCCACAATAGCCGTGCCTCTGCGCCCAAAAGACCACCAGACATATATTTATCTGCACAAAAAGTGCAACAAGTGTAGCATGAGTACGTAAATCAACGCGTACCCAATAAGTATCTAGCCTAACCTCAGAGAAGTAGTGACGAGGGGTCGACAGCAACACTTACTAGTGATCCAACAAGACAGATACAATAGAAGTAAACAGGTGTGAGTCAGAGAAAATAAGTGAAATAACAAGTATAATACGTGGTACAATCCTCCTTTCAGCAATAACTCAAACTCTCAGCTAGTAGCTACCTCCTCAATCGGAGTATATATATAATGGACGTTACCAGATAGGTCGTCACAGTTAAATCAGAAAAAGCTCACAGATATGCTGGCTTCTTGCCAATTATTACACACATTTTATAAGAGTATTTAATAGAAATGTCGAGGTGTACGACCCGATCCATCATAACATTGCCGAACCATAGATACATCTATTTTATTATCGAGGTGAACGGCCCGCTCCCATAAGTGTGTGGTACATAATTCTGTTGAGGCGTACTGTCTGATCCATCATAATGTGCGCACTGCCGAGGGTCGAATGACACGAACCATAGATATATCTATCCTGCTGAGGCGAAAGGTCCGATCCCATTCGAATAAGAAGGTTTGACGGGTCCTCGGCCCCACTCACGAACAGTCGTGTGACTTACTGATTTTTAAAGGAACTTTTCGATGAGAACGCATATCGCAAAAGAATTTTATAAGGAATTAATCTGCGGCTTATCATGAATCCCATTATTCTACGCAAGTCTAGTCTCAATTCGTAAAGTATGATGGAATTTAATAGGCTAGAGACAACTCAAATAGTACGGTTATAGCATGGCGGGAACCTAAGTCTACCCGGACATAACATAAATCTAGTTACGTATGGACTTTCGTTACCCCGTGTGTACGTAGCCCCCGCAACAGTAGCACATAACAAACACATCACCTAGGGGTTGTTTCTCCCTTACAGAGTTAGACAGAAGACTTACCTCGCTTCGAAGTTCCATAACCGGCTCCAAAGTCTCTTTAACACCTAAAACCAATGCCCGTCGATCCAAAACTATTCAAATAAATATGCAAACCAATCAAAATATATTCTAATACCCATAATTAATTACTTTAAACAATTCCCAACTCCACTCGAAACGTCGATAAAATCAACCACCAGGCCCATGTGCCCGGATTTTAAAATTTTTTGAATATAAACTTTACTCATAACATCACGAACTAAAATATATAACTTATTTCAAATTCCATGTCCAGATTTCATGATCAAAATCCAAAAATATCAAATTCTAGGTTTTCTACCAAAATCCCAAATTTTTACTAATTTTCATATTTAAATCCATATATAAACCATGTATTTAACTTGTAATATGTGGGAATCACTTACCTTGTGATGTTTGATAAAAATCTCCCCTTGAAGCTCTCCAAAATCGCCCCAACCAAGTGAAAATGAGAGAAAATAGGCCAAATACCGCTTTTAAAACCCCTCAACCCAGACGACTTCTCGCATCTGCGGAAAAACAGCCACTTATGCGGAAACTTCCTCGCTCCTGCGGAAACCCACTGTTAGCAGCCCACCGCACCTGCGAAAATTCTTCTGCTCCTGCGCAACCGTAGGTGCGACACAGCCTAGCGCATCTGCGCAAATTCCCGCACATGCAGGTGCGCTGCTCGCCACTGCTTCTGCGACTTCACGCCCAGGCTGCCCAAGCCGCTTCTGCGAGCCTCACCTCGCTTCTGGGAGGTCGCTTCTGCGACCAAACTTCCGCATAAGCGATCACACCAGCTGCTGCGCAGCTTCAGCATTTCTCAAGTCCAAAAATAAATTCGTTAACTATCCAGAATCCACCTGAGGCCCGCGAGACCTTAACTAAATATACCAACACGTCCCAAAATGCAATACGAACTTAGTCGAAGCCTTAAATGACGTCAAACAACATCAAAATCATGAATCACTCCTCGAATCAAACTTATAAATTTTCAAATTTTCAAATTCTATATCCTGTGCCAAAACGTATCAAATTAATCTAGAATGACTTCAAATTTTGCACACGAGTCACAAATGACATAACAAAACTATTCCAAGTCTCGAAACCCCGAACGGACATCGATAACATCAAAATCCACTTCAAACCAAACATATGAAATTCTTAAACCTTTAAAATGTCAACCTTCTATAATAAGCGCCAAAATGCTCCCGGGTGATCCGATACTCAACCCGAACATACGCCCAAGTTCGAAATCATCATATGAATCTATTGGAACGTTCAAATCCTGATTCCGAGGTCGTTTACCCAAAAGTCAAATCTTACCCAATTCTTTCAATTTAAAGTTTCTGAAATTAGAATTTTCTTTCCAGATCCATCCAGAAGTTTCCGAAATTCAATTCCGGCTACACGTAAAAGTCAATATACCTGAAGTAAAGCTACTCAAAGCCTCAAACCGAAAAACAACACACTAGAGCTCAAAACGACCGATCAGGTTATTACAATCTCCCTCACTTAAACATACGTTCGTCCTTGAACGTGCTAAGGATTGCTCCGGAGTTGTCCAAAATCACTGTTTAACACCTCGTGCACCTACCCGTGCCACCACATCCTAGTTGGGAATATTAGCTCGAGTCGGACTGGAGCTGAACTGAATAATGATATTTTCCCTTTAATGCACCTTAAATAAATCTGATTGCACAAATTTGAGGTCCGATAATCTCGTCTCACCCAGTACAAGTTGCTCAGGAAATAAGCTACTTCAAACACTGACTCAGATCTCATATGACACCATCAATACACCGACAAGGTATAACTCGAATAAGACTCGTAAAGAGGAACGAACTCTGGAAAAGAATTACCCAGCTCATGTAACGAATAAAACGGTCGAACAGATGTTATGAACCTTTCTTAGAGGATGAGAAACAAAATATTCATGAATAGACATAGGGAACCGTACTCAACATAACATTGTTGCGGCGTGCAACCCCATCCAATCATGATACCATTGCGGTGTGCAACCCGATCCAAATAACGTACCCGTGGCGGCGTGCCACCCAATCCACTTATAACAATAAATAAGGACATACTCATCAAGCCATAATGCTTCTACCTATGGAATACCAAATATCAGCCATAAGTACGCTATGTGCAAAAATACAACTTTGGGGAGATGGATAGCGCAATACGCCACAAAACCCAAGCACGACTAAGGTGCGATAAATGATCTGCATCTCGAGAGCCATGTTGCTCATATAATACCACAAGCTACACAGGACCACAAAACATGTGCGAATAATCAAGCCGTTTCAATCCAGGAAAAACTCCCACAGTTCACAACCAAAAGACTAGGGCGTCCTTGATGCACAAGCTCTCACATTAGCGACAGTATCAAAATCTCCATACTTGGTTTCAATATTTAACAATCAAGTGACTAATACGACATACTTATACAATTTTCCTCATGGAATACTCTCACATGATCTTTCGCACCATGTATCAAAGTGTTCACATCCATACCACCAACCGTACTAATTCTGTAAGACGAATCACAATCCGCAAATCAATATACAATGCCCCTTCCACAGAACACCATTCTCAGGCGACACTAAGATAACGCTAGCTTACTCAAAACATCTAAATTATTCCCTACTCATCTGAACTCTTGATATTCTTATCAACACTGAACTGCAACCTTGATCCTCAACTTCCAATTCCCATGCCGCTCAATGCACCTATCATGCCGCTACGTGAGGATACATGAATTAATTATAACCCCTATACTACCAGTAGAATAACACTTCCATTGGCTAGAACCCTTTCACTTAGCTCATTTCCGAAGAGCCAATGCAACACACAACTAAATTCCCAAACTACAGAAAATACAACCTCAAATCGTGATCTAAACCGTCATAACTCCCCCGGAATCCATTTATACAACAAAACCATTTGAATCAAATACCGCCCAAATCGATCAGGTCATGGTGGCTGTCAAGCCCGCACGTACAATCACAAACCACATGTATAAATTTACACAATGAAGGAACTGACCATTGCCACAACCATGTCGATTCAACCATTACTAACTGACCCATCTTCTTTCATTTTACTCTTGACCAGACTTAGAAGTATAATATCCCCATTCACAACATAACGAACTCAATCTGCACCCATCCCGAGTGACCCGAATCGCGAGACCACATTGTCTCAATACCCATGAGCCACCTTATACCCTTCTCAAGCGCATAATAGCATCTCCAACTGGCACCCCCAGTTTGCAAGACCTTCTGCAAATCTGAAGCTATTTCATCCTTTACTCTTATATACCCGACGGTGACATAGAACATTCCAAGTTCTGTTCGAAATCTACTACGAAAACTTGGCCCTTAACTACACAACGGACCCAAACATCCTTAGGAACTGCATTTTAATTCTTGAACCCACTAGGAGAATTGTTGAGAGTCACCCAGTCTAACCCAATCCCGAACATAACCGAACTTCAACGCTTTGCTAACACATGAACACCCTATCAAAGAAGCAACCGGTTGAATATTTTTCCTTGTACACTACATCCATAAGAAGCATAAACTCGGAGTCTTCCCAAATTCTGCAACTCAATTGATAAGGCGATGTATATCACATATTCATCAAGTTCCTTGCTCGAATTACCCCTGATGTTTTATTTTCTTAGTCGTAAATAATCTATCAACGCGTCGATAACCAGAAACCGCATAAGCAGACAACCACGCGATCCAATCGTAGACGGGAAGGCTCCCCCACTTAGCTTTAAGATATCATCACATAATGTAGAGCCCACAATGATTCCTTCTTCTCAATCACCATGATCCCATACCATTAACCCGCCAAATTTGTCGAAGTATTTTGTTAAGCCTATCATGAACATTATGAATCATCCATCACAATCACATATTTAACCTCTCACCATGTAGCAAGTAGTATTATTCACAAATATGGTGCATGACTATGGTTTTGAGGCTACGCATAGATTGCTATGATGTTCATGCATTGTTATCGCGTAGTATTGGTGTAATGGTAGGGTGCTTGTCTATGTGTCGAGAGAGTGAATGACTCGAAAGGAGGATTTCTCAGTGCATAGTTTAGGGGTTCGACATTTAAATCCAGCATAGGAAAGGCAACCGGTCTATGGATGTTCAGGCTTTAGTTGATGAAGTAGCGAGACTTGATATTTTCAAGTATGGTGAAATTCTTATTTGAGATATGGTGTCGTCGTCCTTGTTTGAACGCATTAAGGTTCGCCAGTGTTATGGTCTTCTTCGATTTGCCTTCGGGATAGGGTGTTGAGAAGTTGTGCCTAAGAAGCGATTGTGAGAGATAGCGGAGTGTAGCATTTTCAGAATCGAATTGGTATTTCTAATGTTGATGGCTCGAGAACGATATTCTTCTAGGAGGTTTGGAGTTGGTAGTGATTTATCAGTTTAGGTGCTACATGTATGGATTTGATTTGAGGCAATATTTGGGCAGCGAAGTATGAGGAAGGACATGACGAGAGGTGTCTCGAGGTAGTTGAATTACTAGCAGGCCAAGTATGAAAAGCAAAGGTCGAGAAGTTGCTTGAAGAAGATGGTTTAACCGAATTGAGAGTGGCGGGATAACATATAGATTCTGTGGTAGGATAGCCACATCCTTTGAGAAAATTTAGAGCGATTTGGGAATCGTGGTGGGAAGCGACTAGGTCTACAGGTTTTATTTGAGATAGAAGATATTGCACTGGGGGAGAGTGAGTATGGCAAAGAGGAGTTTTCTTGAAATGAAAGGGTGTGAAAACTTGATTACCATTTTTAAATGCAACATGACTTCGAGTTTGGAACGTATTATCGGACTTTTAGTTGATTTCAATGGGGAAGGAACAGACTTGTACAGCTAGTGGATGAGCATGGGCTTGGGAGGGTTTACTGAATGCATGGTAGTTGTACCCAGTACAGCGTCGTAAGGAAGATGTCATCATGGAATTCCACATGTGGGTTATTTCTTGTGAGTAGGTTAGCGGTTGCGTGATATTGATGAAACTTTTACAAAGAATTCTACTTGCTACTCGGTAAGAGGTCAAATTTGTGATTGTTGCTGATGATTCAGAATGTTCATGAAATATTTAACGAAAAGATTTCGGGAAATTTGGCGGGTTAAAGGTGCAAGATCATGGTAATTGAGAAGGAAGAAACCTTGTGGGTTCTAGATTTATGTAATTTTAGCTTAAAGCTAAGTGGGGGAGCCCCACCATCTATGATTGGATCGCGTGGTTGACTGCTGGTGCAGTTTCTGGTTATCGGTGCAATGGTGGGTTATTGTGACTAAGAAAATAAAACATCAGGGGTAATTCGAGCAGAGAACTTGATGAATATGTGTTATACTTCACCTTATCGATTCATGTGCAGTTTTGGGAAAACTTAGAGTTTATGCTTCTTTTGGATGTGATGTAGAAGGAAACAAAGCCAGTCGGTTGCTTCTTTGAGAGGGTGTTCATGTGCTAGCAGCAGCGTTGGAGTTTGGTTAATTCGGGACCAGGTTAGAGTGGGTGACTCTCAACAACGGTCCTAGTGGGTTCAAGAATTAAAGTATAGTGCCTAAGGATTTCGGGTTCGTTATATGGTTAAGGATCAATTTTTTGTAGTGGATTATGAACGGGACTTGGAGTGTTCTATGTTATCATCGGGTATGCGGTGCAGTATTGGAGGAAAGGAAGAAATATCTTCGGATTCGCGGAAGGTCTTGCAGAATGGGTGTGCTAGTTGGAGATGTTATTGTGCGCATAAGGAGGGTATGAGATGGTTCATGAGTATTGAAATGATGTGGTCTCGTGATGCGGGTCACTCGGGATGAGTGCGAATTTAGTTCGTTATTTTTTGAATGGATCTATTATTATTTCTAAGGCAAGTCGAGGGTAAATTAGAAGAAGTTAAGTCGGTTAGTAATGGTTGAATCAGCATGATTGTGGCAATGATCAGTTCCTTCAGCGTGTGAAGTTATATATGTGGTTTGTGGTTATATGTGCGGGCTTGACAACCACCATAACTTGGGTGATATGGGAGGTATTTGATTCAAATGGACTTGTTGTGTAAATGGATTCTGGAAGAGTTATGGCGGTTTAGATCACGACTTGAGGTTTGATTCAAATGGCCTTGTTGGGGATATAGTGTTACTTCGGGTGTCACCCATGAAGGGTCTAATAAGGTTCGGAAAGAAGGGCAAGTTGAGCCCTAGGTATATCAGACCTTTTGAGATTCTGGGGAGAGTGGGAGAGGTGGCTTACAGGCTTGCGTTGCCACTGGGGTTATCATCAGTTCATCTGGTGTTCCATGTGTCCATGCTTCGAAAGTATCACGGCGATCCGTCCCATCTGTTAGATTTCAGCTCTGTCCAGTTGGACAAGGATTTGACTTACGAGGAGGAGCCGATGGCTATTCTAGCCCGGCAGGTTCGCTAGTTGAGATCAAAGAGTTATCCTTCAGTTCGAGTGCAGTGGAGAGATCAGCCCGTCGAGGCAGCTACTTGGGAGTCTGATTCGGACATGCAGAGTAGATATTCATATCTTTTCACCAGCCCAGGTACTTTTCTATGTCCGTTCGAGGATGAACAGTTGTTTTAGAGGTGGAGAATGTGATGACCCACTAGGTCATCTTATATTTTAGAACCTAATTCTACATTTTGAGGTCTCAAAAACCTCATCTTATCCTTCCTCGATTTGTGTGCGCGGTCCGAGTGTTCTTCCGAAAGGCTTACATGTTAAAAACTGATAAAAAGAGAATTTTTGCCTTAAAAATCAATTTAAGTTGACTTCGGTCAATATTTTTAGCAAACGGACCGGACCCATATTTTGACGGTTTCGGTGGGTCCGTAATGAAATATGGGACTTTGGTTGATGCCCGAAATTGAATTCCCAGGTCCCTAGCTCGAGATATGAATTTTTATTGAAATTTGAAAGATTGAAAATCTAATGGTTTTAAGAATTTGGTTTATGTTTGGCCTTGTGGATATCGGGTCCGTATTTTTGTTCCGGAGCCCAGTACAGGTTCATTATAATATTTAAGACTTGTCTGTGAAATTTGGGGAGAAACGGAGTTGGTTTGACGTGATTCAGACGTCCGGTTGTGAAAATAGAGGTTTTAAAGCTTTCTTGAAAACTTCATTCGATTTGGTGTTCAATTCGTAGTTTTACGTGTTATATTGGCGGTTTGACCGCACGAGCAAGTTCGTATGATATTTTAGGACTTGTGTGCATGTTTAATTTGAAGCCCCAAAGGCCTAGAGGCAATTTTCAAAAGATATTTTCTTCCCCAAAGAGTTAGTAAGTGATTCTAAACCACATTGTTCCAATTACCCATTACATTTTATGAATTTTCAACCTAAAATCTAAGGTTTTCCTGGGGAGTTGGGGATTTTTGGGTAGAAACTAGAGATTTCGAAATTTGGGGAATTAGACCTCAAATTGAGGTCGGATTCCAAAACCAATTATATATCCGGGATCGGGGGTGAGTGGGTAAATGGATTTTGGGGGAAAGTTTGGGATATCTAAATTTATGCAATGTAATTGATTCCTTTAGCAATATTTGATATTATTGAGTGGTTTTTAAATAGATACGAGTGGTTTGGAGGTGGATTCTAGAGGAAAAGCTGTGATTAAGTATTGAGTGGCCTTCGGAGCGAGGTAAGTGTCGTGGTTAACCTTGGCTTGAGGGATTATGTATTATTCACCTATTTGCTACATGTTTGTATGTTGAGTACAACGTATAGGTGAGGTGACGAGTACTTATGCGTTGTTGTCGATTCATAACATGCGAGTGAGTCTTATTATTGTAATCGTGGCATTCCTTGATCATATTGCTCATGATTAGACTAGCTATTCGTTATGTTGAAAAATTCTTATTATGTTTTACGAAAATCGGTATTGATTGGGCATTGACTCAAAGTTGAGGTTAGTAACGTGGAATTGAATGTTGAAGTAAGACTTGTTCTTGATATTTCTATCTCCATGTTGTTATTGTTGTTCATTGTCTTGGTGAGGGTGAGTGTTAAAGCACGAAGGGTGATGTCGTGCAACATTTTATGAGTAAGTGTTAATGCACGAAGGGTGATGTCGTGCCATATTATGAGAAAAAGTTAATGCACGAAGGGTGATGCCGTGCCGTTTCTATTATTTCTTATGGTGAGGTTGAGAGTAAAAGCATGAAGGGTGATGTCGTGCACTTTCCTTTACTGTGTTTACTTGTTTCTTTCTGTTTAAGATATATCGATTGATCATGTTCTCATTCCTGTTGTGATTCCTTGCCATGTAATCCCTTCAGCGTGTCCCCTTCCCAATATTTCTTGCCTTGCTTCTTTAGTTGTTGTTATTGTTGTATATATTGATATATATTGCACAGGTTTATTTGTAGGTGTCTTGTCCTAGCCTCGTCACTACTTCGTCGAGGTTAGACTCGATACTTACCAGTACATGGGGTCGGTTGTACTGATACTACACTCTGCACTTTCTGTGCAGATTTTGGTACCGGCTCGGGTTGATCGAGATTTTGGCTGTTGGACCCGCTATCCAGAGACTCATGGTAGATCTGTCGGCATTCACAGACCTTGAAATTCCCGTCTATCTTTATTATTTTACTGTTTCTTTCATTCAAATAGTTGTATTCCTATAGACACCTTACTTGTAACTAAATCTTAGTAGTTCTTGAATTGTGACTCCAGATCCGAGTGGTAGTAATTAATGCAGTTTTTATATTATTCCGCACTCACTATATTTCATCTTAGCTAATTTGTTGTTATTTACTGAAAGTAAAAAAGGATTGGTTCAATGATTCTCTAATGTTGGCTTGCCTAGCTGGTGAAATATTAGGCACCATCACGGTCCCGACCGTGGAAATTCTGGGTCATGACAAATTGGTATCAGAGCACTAGGTTGCCTAGGTCTTATGATTCACGAGCGATCTTGGTAGAGTCTCGGTACGGAGATGTCTGTACTTATCTTTCAGAGGCTATGAAGTTTAGGAACAAATTTCACTTCTATTCTTCTCTATCGTGCGATTTTGTTTTCTCAATACTGATTGAACTCTTCTACTCTTACTCTCTCGCAGATGGCGAGAACACGTACCGCTTCCTTAGCTGAGCAGCAGCCAGAGCCCCCAGTGGCAGCTCCTACGAGGGGCAGAGGATGAGGCAGGGGTAGGGCTCAGCCCAGAGCTCATGCAGCAGTACCAGCAGTGGAGCCTTAGGTAGAGTTGGGTGAGGAGGTTCCATCCCAGACTATTCCTGTCGGACCAGCTCAGGTTCCGGAGGGGTTCATTGCCACCCGAGTACTTCAGGACGCTTTGGTCCGTTTGGTGGGCCTTATGGAGAGTGTGGCACGGACTGGAGGATTTCTCATGGCATCAGCTATCTCTCAGCCTGGAGGAGGAGCCCAGACTCCCACCACTCTCGCTCCGGAGTAGATAGCTCCCCAGTATCAGGCTTCAGCATCTCAGCCAGTCAGAGTAGTTCAGTCAGTTGTTGCGGCACTGTCACGACACCAAATTCCCTCCGTAGGATGTCGTGATGGCACCTAGTCTCTAAGTCTAGGTAAGCCTATCAATGCGGAATAATAATAAATATCTTAAATAAATAAACTACAATTCAAACAATTTTAACTCCCAAAACCCGGTATAAATAAGTCACAAGCTTCTAAGAATTTATTCTCAATGTCTCTATATGTCAAGGTCTAGATAAAATATAAGGAAGCAACATAAAATGATAGAAGGGGACTCCGGAGTCTGCGGACGCTGGCAGATATACCTCGAAGTCTCCGTGCGTAGGTAACTCAATGACGTCTAGGCTGGTAAAATATACCTGGATCTGCGCAAAAGGATGTGCAGAAGTGTAGTATGAGTACACTATAGCGGTACCCAGTAAGTGCCAAGCCAAACCTCGGTAGAGTAGTGACGAGGTTAGGTGAGGCCCTACTAAAATATAATAATGGCATGATAAAATGTTTATCAATGTAGTAAAATAAAATAACATTGGAAATGAATCAAATAGTATGTCACATTTAATGACATCAAATAATTACAAATAATATCTCGTGGAATCAAAACAGAATTTCCTTCAACTTTATGAAAATCACAATAATAATCAAAGGCAACTACGACCATAAATCAATATCAACAAGGGCACTCCCGAGGTACCGCCTCGTAGTCCCAAATCATAAATAAATTCACAATATCTCATTTCCTTATATCACCGCGGGAGCCTTCACAATTTATTTAAAGAAAATATTTTTCCCGAAATAGCATCCCGCGTTTTAGCCACCCTTATCACACCGCATGACTTCTAGTAGTTCCCCTACTAGCCACGCGTATCAAGCCACCCTTATCTCACCGCATGCGTTTCAACACCCAGACCTTATACCACCGCATGCGTATCAATATCACAATATATCACAATTTGCACCTCAAGTGCTCAAATAATTTAACTTGCCAAAATAATTCAACAACAATATTTTTCCACAATAAAGAGCTCACGGCTCATGCCAAAATAAATCATCAATAATAGTTTGCCACAATAAAGAGCTCACGGCTCATGCCAAAATAAATCATCAATAATAGTTTTTCACAATAAAGAGCTCACAGCTCATGTCAAAATAATTCATCAATAATATTCTTCCATAATAAAGAGCTCACGGCTCCCTCACAATGAGTATAAAAATATTCAGGAGTAAATAATTTAGGAAAATAATATTTCAAAATCTTTACTACGTTGCTTCAATATCAAGTTTAAAAATGTCAAATACTTCATATTAATAATATTTAATTTAAAGAAAAACAACCTTCAAATAATGCACAGAATAAAAGAAACCAAGTTTCAACTAAACAGGTAAAACAATTAGTAAGAAAAGATCAAATAAATTTGAAGTATATATCTCACATCAATGATGAAGAATATAACAAAATAAAATAATTTAATAAATGCGCAACAGTGATCAACACAATTTAAAAATATAATCTTTCACAAATTAACCCGTGTACACACTCGTCACCTCGTGCACACGACTTTCAACATATTTCAATAATCACATCAATACCAATTCTAGGGGAAATTTCCCCCACACAAGGTTAGACAAGTCACTTACCTCGACTTGCTCCAATTTAATCAAGTATTATGCTTTTTCCTCGATTTTCTGACTCCGATCGACTCGTATCTAGTCATAATTAATTCGATACAGTCAACAAAAATCATAGTAATCAATTTCATAAGAAAATATTATATTTTCATTAAAATCCGAAATTAGCTCAAAATTTGCCCGTGGGGCCCACATCTCGGAATGGCGAAACTTATAAAATCCGATAACTCATTCAATTACGAGTCCACCCATACCAATTTTACCAAAATCCGATAACAACTCGACCTCCAAATCTTAAATTTTTGTTTTTGGAAGATTTTGCAAAAATCTTGATTTTTCATCCATAAATTCACGGATTCATGATGTAAATGAGTATGGAAGCATGAAATATAATCAATATAGGATAAGGAACACTTACCCCAATGTTTTCCCGTAAAAATCGCCCAAAAATCACCCAAGAACCGTGCTCCAAAAATCCAAAACGAAATGAATGAAATGACCATTTTTGGTCCTTAAGTTTCTGCCAATCTGTCACTAAAAGTCCACCAGAAATAGCTCTACCAGTCTTACTTCAATTGATCATAACCTTATATAAAAATGTCCAAATGATAAATGGTTTACCTTTCTGGAAACTAGAATCCACCGACTACAACTTTCATGTTTTGAAGTTATTCTGATTCCTTATACATTGCGAGATATTGGCTCCCAAAGTCGGCTGCTTGCATCAGAATTTCTGACGAAATTTCTGGCGAAACTGCTCTACCAGCCTTCATTCAATCCATCATAACTTTCCGTACAAATGTCCAAATAATGCATAGCTTAACTTTCTGGAACCTATAATCCAACGACTACAACTTTCATGTTTTACATATTTTTTTATTCCTTATGCATTGCGAAATATAAGCTTCCAAACTTGGCTCCACGCACGGAATTTCTGCAACAGAAATTTCTGCTGCAAACAGAAATTTCCAGCACTTTGTCCGAAATCCATTCCGTTTACCTTCCGAAATCCACCCGAGACCCTCGGGACCTTAACCAATTATTCCAACATGTCCCAAAATACCATACGAACTTAGTCGAGGCTTCAAACTACATCAAACAACATCAAAACGACGAATCACACCTCAAATCAAAATCAATGAACTTTGAACTTTCAAATTCTATATCTTGTGTCGAAACACATCAAATCAATTCGGAATGACTTCAAATTTTGCACACAAGTCATAAATGACATAATTGAGCTATGAAAATTTTCAGAATCGGATTTCAACCCCGATATCAAAAAGTCAACCCCTCGGTCAAACTTCCCAAAAATTCAACTTTCGGCATTTAAAGCCTAATTCTACTACGGACTTCCAAATAAAATTCCGATCATGCTCCTAAGTCAAAAATCACCATACGGAGCTGTTGTAATCTTCAAAATTCTATTCCGGGGTCGTTTGCACATAATTTGACATCCGGTCACTATTTGAACTTAAACTTTTAATTTTTCATCAAAATTCCATATTCGGGCTAGGGACCTCGGAATTTGATTCCGGGCATACGCCTAAGTCCCAAATCACGATACGGACCTATCAAAATTATCAAAACACTGATCCGAATCCGTTTGCTCAAAATGTTGACCAAAGTCAACTCAGTTGAGTTTTAAAGCTCTAATTCACATTTTAATCCATTTTTCACCTGAAAACTTTCCGGAAAATTTTATGGAATGTGCACGCAAGTCGAGGAAGGATAAATTGTGCTTTTCGAGGTCTTAGAATACAGAATTAATTATTAAATTTAAAGATGACATTTTGGGTCATCACATTCTCCACCTCTAAAATAAACGTTCGTCCTCGAACGGAGTTAGAAAAAGTACCTGAGCTTGTGAATAAGTGTGGATAACAGATGCGCATATCATGCTGGGTCTCCCAAGTCGCCTCCTCGACCGGATGACCCCTCCACTGAACCTTCCCGGAAGCAATGTTCTTTGACCTCAGCTTCGAACATGCCTATCCAAAGTAGCCATTGGTTCCTTAACATAAGATATATTCTTGTCCAACTGAACCGAACTGAAGTCTAGCACATGAGACGGATCGCCGTGATATTTCCGAAGCATGGAAACATGGAATACCGGATGACCGGCAAGGAGACTAGGTGGTAGTGCAAGTTTGTAAGCCACCTCTCTAACTCTCTCAAGAATCTCAAAAGGCCCAATATACCTAGGGCTCAATTTGCCCTTCTTCCCGAACCTCATCACACCCTTCATAGGCAAAACCAGTAGCAATACCCGCTCACCAACCATGAATGCAACATCATGAACCTTCCGATCCTCATAACTCTTCTGTCTAGATTGGGCTGTACAAAGTCGATCCTGAATCAACTTAACCTTTTTCAAGGCATCCTGAACCAAGTTTGTACCCAAAAGTCTAGCCTCGCCTGGTTCGAACCAACCCACTGGAGATCGGCACCGCCTACCATACAAGGCCTCATACGGAGCCATCTGGATACTTGACTGGTAACTGTTGTTGTAAGCAAACTCCGCAAGTGGTAAGAACTGATCCCAAGCACCCCCAAAATCTATCACACACGCACGAAGCATATCCTCCAGTATCTGAATAGTGCGTTCGAACTGCTCGTCCGTCTGAGAGTGAAATGTTGTACTGAACTCTACCCGAGTACCCAACTCATGTTGTACTGCCCTCTAGAATCGTGATGTAAACTGCATAACCTGGTCAGAGATGAATCCCGATATGCAGTGAAATCGGACAATCTCGCGAATATAGATTCGAGCCAACTGCTCGGAAGAGTAGGTAGTCATCATAGGATTGCAATGAGCTGACTTGGTCAATCTATCCACAATCACCCAAGCTGCATTGAACTTCCTCTGAGTCCGTGGGAGCCCAACAATGAAATCCATAGTGATCCTCTCCCATTTCCATTCTAGAATCATTAACTTCTGAACCAATCCACTCGGTCGTTAATGCTCATATTTCACATGTTGACAATTTAGACACCGAGCTACATATTTCATTATGTCTTTCTTCATCCGCCTCCACCAATAGTGTTGTCTCAAGTCTTGCTACATCTTCGCAGCACCCGAATGTATGGAGTACCGCAAACTGTGAGCCTCCTAGAGAATCAATTCACGAAAACCATTTATATTTGGCACACATAGCCTTCCCTACATCCGTAATACATCTTCATCTTCAATAGTGACTTCCTTGGTATCGTCGTACTGAACTGTGTCCTTAAGGACAAGTAGATGGGGGTCATCATACTGACATTCCCTGATACGATCATAAAGAGAAGACTGAGAAATCACACAAGCCAAAACTCGACTCGGCTCGAAAATATCCAAACTGACAAACTGGTTGGCCAAGGCCTGAACATCCAAGGCCAAAGGCCTCTCTGCTACCGGTAAATATGCTAAGCTGCCTAAACTCTCCGCCTTACGACTCAAGGCATCGGCCACCACATTGGCCTTCCCAGGATGATAGAGAATGGTGATATCATAATCCTTAAGCAACTCCAACCATCTTCGATGCCGCAAATTAAGATCCTTCTGTTTAAACAGATATTGTAGATTTCGGTGATCGGTGTAGACCTCACAATGGACACCGTACAAATAATGGAGCCAAACTCTTCAAGGCACGAACAATAGCTGCTAACTCAAGGTCGTGGACCGAATAATTCTTCTTATGAACCTTTAACTGTCTGGATGCGTAGGCAATCACCCTACCGTCTTGCATCAACACTGCGCCGAGGTCAATACGCGACGCATCACAATACACAATATAAGATCCTGAACCTGTAGGTAATACCAACATTGGGGTTGTAGTCAAAGTTGTCTTGAACTTTTGGAACCTCTCCTTACATTCCTCGGCCCATATGAACGGAGCACCCTTCTGGGTCAATCTTGTCTTAATAGTTGTTCATAATCAATTACAAAAACGTCAATTAACTTCATGTTAACAAAAATCTCATTTTAAACCTTCACAATAATGATAACGAGATACGAGACATGAAGACCTCATAATTATTTACCCGAATTAACGAGTCACCTTTAACGTCACCTAGGAGGGAACCTACCTCGTAGGTTAAAACTCAATAATTACAACACAAAATTGGCAAGTATGCACAGAGAATTTCATATAGAATTTTCAAATAAGCCTAACAGGCATGACTCCCTATTAGTACTATAGTACAAGTTAAAATTCACAAGAGAGAACTTAAACACAAGAATTTTCCTCACAAGGATCTCGTCCTTATATAACTTCCACCGCAGCTCGTAGCCCGATTTAAACATATCAGTTTATATTAAAATGCGAGGATCTCGTCCTCGGTTCTGAATCACAAGTAATATGCACATTGTGCCAATTGAAAATTTCCATTTTCTCCTTTTAAATAATTTCGGTTACACCAAATCACAACACATAATGAACCCCATACCGGTAAGGCATATAATTCACAATTTGTAATTAATTATTCGGAATTTACATCAAAATTTACCGAAATGAGTAACAGAAAGCCACATTTAGCCTCGCAGCTCTTATTAGTGACCAACACGAAATGATAGGCGTAGTTATCTCCATAAAATCTCCCAACAGGGGTAAACACATAAGTAAATTATAGAATTATGAAGCTCACTCATAAGTGGAGCACAATAGGAAGACTCGTTTCGATATTGAGAACCGAATCAACTTAAGGAAATTATTCCTTTATATTAAATCGAGGTCGTACCTGTAACGACACCATCTGATGTAGCGACCTCTGCCATACCGTAAAATAAATATATCAACGGCTGGGTCTCCACCTCTAGGACGCCTTTTACCCGTCTGTCCTCCACCCTTAACTGGTCGTGTGGGTGGTGTAGTAACTGCAATGGGGCACGTAGCCTGAGTGCTTTGATGAAATATGTCTCTCCCAAGTTTGGGACAATTTTCTCATGATGTGCCTAGTATCACCGTATTCATAACAACCCTTTTGCGGGTTAGGCTGCTCATATTGAGTCTGTGCAGATAACTGGAATAACCATTGTAGGAACTCATGTCGGTGGTGCATTAAAAGAACTTACTGGAGCACCCCGAGTAATCCGATGTGCGGACTCGGCTGGCCGACTGCCCGAGCCCCCTCCATAATGATTTATACTTGCAGAGTAGAATCCACCGAATCCCCCAGAACCTTGAGACGTCTTGGTCTCCTTAGTTTTCCCTTTTTTTTCATTTTTTTTTTCACCCCGAACACATTCTAATATCTTGGCAATTTGTACAACTAGCAGAAATGAAGTATCAGCTTGTAGCTCCCGAGTCGTACAAAATTTTATGATCATAATTGAGTTCTTTAATGAGTCTATGGACTCGCCCTCTGGGTGTAGGAAGCAAAGTAGGAGTATGACGGGCTAACTTATTGAACTTGATGGCATATTATGAAATCGTCAATGGTGACATGACGCAACCGTTCAAACCCTATGCGCCACGCATTACGGAGAGTCCAGAAAATAAACTCTTTCAAAAACGTTTCTGAGAACTAAGCCAATTGGGCGGTGTTGCATTGGCTGGTCTGCTCTCTTCATAGGCTTGCCACGAACACCGGTGGAGAATTATCTCTCCCAAGGCGAATTTCTTCTTTTGTTATACTGACTCTACACTGTTGAGCTGACCAATTGCTTAACATACTCTTCGACTCTTCTTTGGGGTAACCCTTACCCCTATTTATACACAATGATCACAAAAGTAGAGCTCCATATAGACAAATCTTGTCACGAACCACATAGTCTAGACTCTCGTCAACAAGTGTACTTACTCTGAAGCACCCCAAAATCCGCAACAGTGACGTCCACGATGAGTAGACCTTCTATAAATTTAGAGTTCTTTCTATAATGGTATTGAAGTATAGCATTATTAAGGAGGCGTACATACCGCAAGTCCTAACCTTATCCTCCAAAATCTCAGGTCTTAAACATGTGTAAATTTTAGGGAACCTTTCAATACCACATATATACATTTCAGGCCAAAACTGATATAATACATGACCCCGCAATCCACCCATTGGTAGTGGACTCCCCCCACTCGGCACGAAGTCATAGGTCACAACGTCCAATGATCCTCAATAATAACCTTCACAGCTTGTATAAATCAACCAGACGCCAACGTCCGTTGCACCCCCACATGATTCACTAGGTGATCTCTCAATACGTCCGCATCTTCAGTCGGAACCACACGTTGAGGCAATGTTTGAGCATCTCTGGCTCCCTCATAGTCCATATACGGCATTACAACCGTCGACGCACAACTGATATTGAGTGCGCAATGTCATACACGAGTGGATACAAAGGAATATAAGATATATGTTTCAAGCTAAATCAATGCCGCACGATAAGGAGTCAAAGAAGTGAATATTTCCTAACAGTTCCATAGCCTCTCGAAGATAAGTACAGACGTCTCCGTACCGATCCGCAAGACTCTACTAAACCTGCTTGTGACTCATAACACCTATGAACCTAGTGCTCTGATACCAACTTGTCACGACCCCAAATTCCCTCCGTAGGATATCGTGATGGCACCTAGTCTCTAAGACTAGGTAAGCCTATCAATGCGGAATAATAATAAATATCTGAAATAAATAAACTACAATTCAAACAATTTCAACTCCCAAAACCCGGTAGAAATAAGTCACAAGCTTCTAAGAATTTATTCTCAATGTCTCTATATGTCAAGGTCTAGATAAAATATAAGGAAGCAACATAAAATGATAGAAGGGGACTCCGGAGTCTGCGGACGCTGGCAGATATACCTCGAAGTCTCCGTGCGCAGGTAACTCAATGACGTCTAGGCTGGTAAAATATACCTGGATCTGCACAAAAAGATGTGCAGAAGTGTAGTATGAGTACACCACAGCGGTACCCAGTAAGTGCCAAGCCTAACCTCGGTAGAGTAGTGACGAGGTCAGGTGAGGCCCTACTAAAATATAATAATGGCATGATAAAATATTTATCAATGTAGTAAAATAAAATAACATTGGAAATGAATCAAATAGTATGTCACATTTAATGACATCAAATAATTACAAATAATATCTCGTGGAATCAAAGCAGAATTTCCTTCAACTTTATGAAAATCACAATAATAATCAAAGGCAACTAAGGCCATAAATCAATATCAACAAGGGCACTCCCGAGGTACCGCCTCGTAGTCCCAAATCATAAATAAATTCACAATATCTCATTTTCTTATATCACCGCGGGAGCCTTCACAATTTATTTAAATAAAATATTTTTCCCGAAATAGCATCCCGCGTTTTAGCCGCCCTTATCACACCGCATGACTTCTAGTAGTTCCCCTACTAGCCACGCGTATCAAGCCACCCTTATCTCACCGCATGCGTTTCAATACCTAGACCTTATACCACCGCATGCGTATCAATATCACAATATATCACAATTTGCACCTCAAGTGCTCAAATAATTTAACTTGCCAAAATAATTCAACAACAATATTTTTTCACAATAAAGAGTTCACGGCTCATGCCAAAATAAATCATCAATAATAGTTTGCCACAATAAAGAGCTCACGGCTCATGCCAAAATAAATCATCAATAATAGTTTTCCACAATAAAGAGCTCACAGCTCATGTCAAAATAATTCATCAATAATATTCTTCCATAATAAAGAGCTCACGGCTCCCTCACAATGAGTATAAAAATATTCAGGAGTAAATAATTTAGGAAAATAATATTTCAAAATCTTTACTACGTTACTTCAATATCAAGTTTAAAAATGTCAAATACTTCATATTAATAATATTTAATTTAAAGAAAATCAACCTTCAAATAATGCACAGAATAAAAGAAACCAAGTTTCAACTAAATAGGTAAAACAATTAGTAAGAAAAGATCAAACAAATTTGAAGTATATATCTCACATCAATGATGAAGAATATAACAAAATAAAATAATTTAATAAATGCGCAACAGTGATCAACACAATTTAAAAATATAATCTTTTGCAAATTAACCCGTGTACACACTCGTCACCTCGTGCACATGACTTTCAACACATTTCAATAATCACATCAATACCAATTCTAGGGAAAATTTCCCCCACACAAGGTTAGACAAGTCACTTACCTCGACTTGCTCCAATTTAATCAAGTATTATGCTTTTTCCTCGATTTTCTGACTCCGATCGACTCATATCTAGTCATAATTAATTCGATACAGTCAACAAAAATTATAGTAATCAATTTCATAAGAAAATATTACATTTTCATTAAAATCCGAAATTAGCTCAAAATTTTCCCGTGGGGCCCACATCTCGGAATGGCGAAACTTATAAAATCCGACAACTCATTCAATTACGAGTCCACCCATACCAATTTTACCAAAATCCGATAACAACTCGACCTCCAAATCTTAAATTTTTGTTTTTGGAAGATTTTGTAAAAATCTTGATTTTTCATCCATAAATTCACGGATTCATGAAGTAAATGAGTATGGAATCATGAAATATAATCAATATAGGATAAGGAACACTTACCCCAATGTTTTCCCGTGAAAATCGCCCAAAAATCACCCAAGAACCGTGCTCCAAAAATCCAAAACGAAATGAATGAAATGACCATTTTTGGTCCTTAAGTTTCTGCCAATCTGTCACTAAAAGTCCACCAGAAATAGCTCTACCAGTCTTACTTCAATTGATCATAACCTTATATAAAAATGTCCAAATGATAAATGGTTTACCTTTCTGGAAACTAGAATCCACCGACTACAACTTTCATGTTTTGAAGTTATTCTGATTCCTTATACATTGCGAGATATTGGCTCCCAAAGTCGGCTGCTTGCATCAGAATTTCTGACGAAATTTCTGGCGAAACTGCTCTACCAGCCTTCATTCAATCCATCATAACTTTCCGTACAAATGTCCAAATAATGCATAGCTTAACTTTCTGGAACCTATAATCCAACGACTACAACTTTCATGTTTTACATATTTCTTTATTCCTTATGCATTGCGAAATATAAGCTTCCAAACTTGGCTCCACGCACGGAATTTCTGCAACAGAAATTTCTGCTGCAAACAGAAATTTCCAGCACTTTGTCCGAAATCCATTCCGTTTACCTTCCGAAATCCACCCGAGACCATCGGGACCTTAACCAATTATTCCAACATGTCCCAAAATACCATACGAACTTAGTCGAGGCTTCAAACTACATCAAACAACATCAAAACGACGAATCACACCTCAAATCAAAATCAATGAACTTTGAACTTTCAAATTCTATATCTTGTGTCGAAACACATCAAATCAATTCGGAATGACTTCAAATTTTGCACACAAGTCATAAATGACATAACTGAGCTATAAAAATTTTCAGAATCGGATTTCAACCCCGATATCAAAAAGTCAACCCCTCGGTCAAACTTTCCAAAAATTCAACTTTCGGCATTTAAAGCCTAATTCTACTACGGACTTCCAAATAAAATTCCGATCATGCTCCTAAGTCAAAAATCACCATACGGAGCTGTTGTAATCTTCAAAATTCTATTCCGGGGTCGTTTGCACATAATTTGACATCCGGTCACTATTTGAACTTAAACTTTTAATTTTTCATCAAAATTCCATATTCGGGCTAGGGACCTCGGAATTTGATTCCGGGCATACGCCTAAGTCCCAAATCACGATACGGACCTACCAAAATTATCAAAACACTGATCCGAATCCGTTTGCTCAAAATGTTGACCAAAGTCAACTCAGTTGAGTTTTAAAGCTCTAATTCACATTTTAATCCATTTTTCACATGAAAACTTTCCGGAAAATTTTATGGAATGTGCACGCAAGTCGAGGAAGGATAAATTGTGCTTTTCGAGGTCTTAGAATACAGAATTAATTATTAAATTTAAAGATGACATTTTGGGTCATCACATTCTCCACCTCTAAAATAAACGTTCGTCCTCGAACGGAGTTAGAAAAAGTACCTGAGCTTGTGAATAAGTGTGGATAACAGATGCGCATATCATGCTGGGTCTCCCAAGTCGCCTCCTCGACCGGATGACCCCTCCACTGAACCTTCCCGGAAGCAATGTTCTTTGACCTCAGCTTCGAACATGCCTATCCAAAATAGCCATTGGTTCCTTAACATAAGATATATTCTTGTCCAACTGAACCGAACTGAAGTCTAGCACATGAGACGGATCACCGTGATATTTCCGAAGCATGGAAACATGGAATACCGGATGACCGGCAAGGAGACTAGGTGGTAGTGCAAGTTTGTAAGCCACCTCTCTAACTCTCTCAAGAATCTCAAAAGGCCCAATATACCTAGGGCTCAATTTACCCTTCTTCCCGAACCTCATCACACCCTTCATAGGCAAAACCCGTAGCAATACCCGCTCACCAACCATGAATGCAACATCATGAACCTTCCGATCCTCATAACTCTTCTGTCTAGATTGGGCTGTACAAAGTCGATCCTGAATCAACTTAACCTTTTTCAAGGCATCCTGAACCAAGTTTGTACCCAAAAGTCTAGCCTCGCCTGGTTCGAACCAACCCACTGGAGATCGGCACCGCCTACCATACAAGGCCTCATACGGAGCCATCTGGATACTTGACTGGTAACTGTTGTTGTAAGCAAACTCCGCAAGTGGTAAGAACTGATCCCAAGCACCCCCAAAATCTATCACACACGCACGAAGCATATCCTCCAGTATCTGAATAGTGCGTTCGAACTGCTCGTCCGTCTGAGAGTGAAATGTTGTACTGAACTCTACCCGAGTACCCAACTCACGTTGTACTGCCCTCTAGAATCGTGATGTAAACTGCATAACCTGGTCAGAGATGAATCCCGATATGCCGTGAAATCGGACAATCTCGCGAATATAGATTCGAGCCAACTGCTCGGAAGAGTAGGTAGTCATCATAGGATTGCAATGAGCTGACTTGGTCAATCTATCCACAATCACCCAAGCTGCATTGAACTTCCTCTGAGTCCGTGGGAGCCCAACAATGAAATCCATAGTGATCCTCTCCCATTTCCATTCTAGAATCATTAACTTCTGAACCAATCCACTCGGTCGTTAATGCTCATATTTCACATGTTGACAATTTAGACACCGAGCTACATATTTCATTATGTCTTTCTTCATCCGCCTCCACCAATAGTGTTGTCTCAAGTCTTGCTACATCTTCGCAGCACCCGAATGTATGGAGTACCGCAAACTATGAGCCTCCAAGAGAATCAATTCACGAAAACCATTTATATTTGGCACACATAGCCTTCCCTACATCCGTAATACATCTTCATCTTCAATAGTGACTTCCTTGGTATCGTCGTACTGAACTGTGTCCTTAAGGACAAGTAGATGGGGGTCATCATACTGACATTCCCTGATACGATCATAAAGAGAAGACTGAGAAATCACACAAGCCAAAACTCGACTCGGCTCGAAAATATCCAAACTGACAAACTGGTTGGCCAAGGCCTGAACATCCAAGGCCAAAGGCCTCTCTGCTACCGGTAAATATACTAAGCTGCCTAAACTCTCCGCCTTACGACTCAAGGCATCGGCCACCACATTGGCCTTCCCAAGATGATAGAGAATGGTGATATCATAATCCTTAAGCAACTCCAACCATCTTCGAATCCGGCGAAACTTATAAAATCCGATAACCCATTCAATTACGAGTCCACCCATTCCAATTTTACCAAAATCCGATAACAACTCGACCTCCAAATCTTAAATTTTCATTTTTGGAAGATTTTACAAAAATCTTGATTTTTCATCCATAAATTCACGGATTCATGATGTAAATGAGTATGGAATCCTGAAATATAATCAATATAGGATAAGGAATACTTACCCCAATGTTTTCCCATGAAAATCGCCCAAATATCGCCCAAGAACCGTGCTCCACAAATCCAAAACGAAATGAATGAAATGACCATTTTTGGTCCTTAAGTTTCTGCCAATCCGTCACTAAAAGTCCACCAGAAATAGCTCTAACAGTCTTACTTCAATTGATCATAACCTTAAGTAAAAATGTCCAAATGATAAATGGTTTACCTTTCTGGAAACTAGAATCCACCGACTACAACTTTCATGTTTTGAAATTATTCTGATTCCTTATAAATTGCGAGATATTGGCTCCCAAAGTCGGCTGCATGCATCAGAATTTCTGGCGAAATTTCTGGCGAAACTGCTCTACCACCCTTCATTCAATCCATCATAACTTTCTGTACAAATGTCCATATAATACATAGTTTAACTTTCTGGAACCTATAATCTAACGACTATAACTTGCCTGTTTTGCACATTTTTTGATTCCTTATGCATTGCGAGATATAAGCTTCCAAACTTGGCTCCACGCACGGAATTTCTGCAACAGAAATTT